>NW_010228796.1:108906-158521 GCF_000690775.1 Eurypyga helias
GCTCTGCCTTACACTGGGCTTCCGGCACGTTTAACCTGAACACGTTCTGATAGCCTCTGACTTTGCAAGCACCATACCTGATTCACTAATGTAGTGTGAACCAAGTGCAGAATGAAGTCCCTTAATGCAAGTAGTAACCCGAGTTGTGTTGTTAAAAATGCATAATAGAAAAAAACATGTTTATATACTACCTTCAAAATAACAGCCATATATGTGTATACGCACACACATGTGTTTGTATGACAAGTTTACATATCTATCTATAAAGAAAACTCTACCCTAACTATGACATCTTAAGGGGAAAAATTTCCAAAAGATCCAAATCAGTTAAATAACCCCTAGAAATATTATCTCCCATGAGAACATGGAGCGGTTTGCAAGGGCACATTGGCAATCTCCTGCAAGAACTGCATTACCAGAACAAGCCCGAAAGTTCCCAGCCAGGCAACTTAACCCATGGAAGGACTAACCGAGGGACATGCAAAAATGCATTGTGACAAACCGTGTTTTGCCAACATTTCACAGGGAATGCGTGATTGCAAATGTCTACCAAAACAAGTTCACCCCTAATTCTCTCAGTTTTACTGTTTGCTTTCCAAAGTATAAAGTGAGAACTAATCACAGCAGCTCTTTTAAAGGAGGAAAACACTTAGTGGGTGGCAACAAAAAAGCTTGGTTTGTCACTATTGTCCATAAGTTGATTTTCTGAAAATTTCATTAGTGAAAACTCTCCCCCGCGCCCCATCTCCGCTCAGCCTGGGTCACGCTATAAACCCAAGCCCCTGACCAGCACCGTGCAGCCATCCACGGGGAGGATGACAGTCGCCTCAGCCCGTGTCCTACATCTCTGCTATTCTGTGTCTCTTTTGAACACATTCACGTAGGAGCGAGTCGGGCTAATCTCACTCTTATCAGCAGTTGCCAGGGCTTGGGCCGGTAACTTTGAATTAGCATGAAGTGAGTAATTCCCCCAGTCCTTTGCAGGAGTTTTAAGCAATAGCCACTCTATGAAATTATTCATTTCCCATTGCTGTCAGCAGTCCTTTTATTCACCCTGAGTTTTCTGTCCTTTTTCCCCAAGTCCTAATTTTGACCTTTTAACTCATCAGTCACATTTTATGCTTTCCACAGCTGCTGCAACATTCCTGTTACTCTGTGAGGCTGCAGTGGAAGATGCTGTGTGACAGCATGTACCGCTGCTCTCACTCCCCAGCTCTTGGGCAGAGGTGCTTTACATCAAATCCAGTTTTTGCTTGTCTGCATCCATCAGATGAGCTGATATATAGGAGCAACTGATTATCCCTGGCAGGGCTGCAGGAAAATGTCCCCTGGGCATATAGGAGGGACTTCTAGTGAAGGGTGTCCCTGCCCATGGCAGGAGGTTGGAAATAGATGCTCTTTATGGTTCCTTTCAACCTAAACAGTTCTGTGATTCCATGACTAGAAATATGGGAATGCACAGAACTCCGCAACTTGTCTCATAAACATGCACATCACATGGCAAAATTAAAATCTTTATGATGTCAAACACAAGCCAGGGAGCTCAACAGCTTGGTCCAGTCCTGTCCATCAGGGCCTCTTCTCTGGGTCCGTGTGAGGGGCCCCTGTGCAAACGGACACATCTAGCAACAACCCCCTCTGCCGCAAGCAAACCCCCATCTTCAGATGCCCGCTTTGATGAGTTTATCAAACACACGCAGCTGCAGTTCCCATCTCGCCTCTGCCCCGTGACGGTGTCAGTACTTCATGGTTAGATGTCGTCACACCAACAGCTCCAATGCACCTGCGTTTGGGGACCCCTTTGACACCCCGAAAAGCCAGCTCTCATCCCTTCCTGAACACACCCAGCAATGGAAATGAAGGGCAGACCGCTACAGCTTTGGCTCCTCTTTCAGAGTGCCATATTTCAGTCAGAATGGCTGGTTCTTTAATTATTTCCTCATTATATAGGATAGAACACGACTTGCATGCAAGCTGTTTTAACTAATGTGATTTTGCTATGGAGAATGGGAGGGAAAGCGCTTCGTTAATTGGCTTGCCTGCAAACAGCAATCAACGTGACTAACACACCCCGCACGACCAGGAAAATACAAATTGAATCATTCCCGCAGCTTTCGTTTATGCGCTTCTCATCCAGGTGCACGGAAAACACATTTCGCATTAAATCCAAACCACAGAGTGGACATAAATTTATACAAAAGTATTAAATTGTTTCTATTTATAAAGTAATTCTGGATGAGATTAGAGATTCCTGGCTTGGATTGACTGCAAATTCTCCATCCTGTGACTTGATTAAAATGCATTATGAAAGAAAGATGGCAGCAAGGCAGCCTGCGTTTTCAAGTCAGGAAAAGAGCGCCCGGCTTGCCCTGCTGAATGTCCTTTTGAGGGGCAGGAGCTGCTTTAGCAGGCTGCCGCATCTCTGCTGCACGCCCAGATAAGCCCAGCTCCAGAATGTCACATTTCCCGTCCCACACTTCATTTAAAATTCCTGTTTCATATGCTATTCTGAGACCAGTTACTTGCAATCTGGATCTTAATGCAAATATTTGAAGCTTAAGATAGAAACAGGAGTAGCCGGCTCAAGAAACTGAAAAAGCGTTAGAAAGCTTTCCATCTTTCCAAGTTACCATTTCACATTTGATTCAGCAGGGTAAGTAATTGTGCACGGGCCCGTATGCGTATTCTCATTAATGAAAATAAGGACGAGGAGAACAAACAGCTGAAATAAGCGTCACATGAAAATGCAATTTTTAGTGAATGAGAACATTTCCCATTGCTGAACCCCAGGGGCTCAGTGAGTGGCAATGAGGGCTGAGCTGAACAGGAGGGTTGCAGCAACCCCCCTGCTTGCCCAGGGACCGGTGGGACTGGCCAGAAAGCCACAGCGGTAACACCATCACCAAACCTCATGTATACATATTTGTGTGTCTTTCTATATATTATGTCAATATCTCCATATATATTCTTATCTATGAAGTTTATTTATATATATTTAACTTTATATATACTGATATAGTTCAACAAATTATGAACTCATCGACTTTGGTTTCATTCTGATTTGACAACCCTATAATTTTTACTGGCATGAAACTAGCCTTGAAATAGCTGATACCATCAGCCTTTCTTATTGAAGGGGAAGAGCCGGCTTCAAGCCCTTGCCCTGCCGGGCTTGGGCAGGGTCTGATCCTGCACCTAGAGCTGACCCCCCAGGCTCCTTCCCTGCAGAGCGATGCAGGGGGATCTGTCTGTTGGAAGTGGATTGTAAAGAGGACAACAGCTTACAGTGACGGGAGGGAAGGAATGCTCTTAGGACACTTTTCTTCGACACAAGTGCTGCCAGAGTCAGAAAAGATGCTGAGATACTCAGGTCTCAGCCAGCCCAGGTGAAGGGCCAAAGAAGCTGGGAATCTCACTCCTCCCAGACTCCGGCCATATCACTTTTACGGACTCATTGCCAGGAAAAAGGTATTACCAGGAACACTTTACCCCAAGACTCTGGGTGCTCCTGGGTTTGTCCTCATCTTCAGCCTCTTCCTTTTTCCCCCTTCCCCTAGCAATTCCTCAGGCTGTGGCTGTTGTGCATAGTTTTTCCCACACAATATTCCGCTTTGAGGAATAAGCATCTTCATCTGTGTATTGGCAGCAGCTGTAGACATGATAAGAAATTCAATTAATCCGCTGGGCCAGGTGAGCAGAGTCAACACACACCCATTCAGGCCAAAACAATAACCCAAAGGTGATGCTGCCAGAGTGGTGACTGCCGCGACACGCTGCTCGCTGCCATCCCTGAACCAGAAATGTGTTTCAGGCGATGGAGATACTGTCACTGGGAAGCAAAACAACCCCAAACCTGTAGGAAACTACACGGCTCAGCATCATCCTTTGCCACTGACCCTGCAGCATCTTTTTGCCTCCAGATCTGGTTCGGCCTGTGCAGAAATATCCCAGAGCTGACACTGGTTGCAGTCAAATGAACTGACCTGTTTCCCTTTTCTGTTTGCTTTGCATTCAAACAGCGTCTTCCAGCACCCGGCCCCCAGACCCAGAAGTATATCGGAGCAGCCCAGGTTGCTCTGTCCTGGGTATGGGCAACGTGCATGGAAGCTGGGCTGTTCTCTGGCATCACAGAAAACATGTTTTTGCATCCTTTTCCAAAGGGGTTTTTTTTTTTTTTTTTTTATCCTGTGAAACAACTTCAACAACTATTTCACTCCTGCTTCCAGCAGGACTTGCACACCCACTGCCCACAGCATGGAGAACTGCTCATAGCACAGCAGATCCAAGATCTCTCTTCTCTATACAGTATCCGAGATTATCCAGATGTAGGTATCTCACGGGAGGACACACAGACCCAGGTATTGCCCTGAATACTCCCTACTTGATCCCCTGGTGTTTAACTTAAAAGCCAACCACATGGCTTGAAAGCTTTCCCAAGTGTTTGTCGCCATCAGGCATCCTTTGTAGCCATAGGAATAGCTAATTTTCCTTGGCTCTGTAAATCTAACATTTCAGATTTATTAGAAAATTTCAAGATGGTACTCCTGTGTTGTATTTTCAATTTCATCCTCCCTTACAGAGTTAACAGCAAAATGCCCCTAATGTTGCTTTTATAGGGATAATTGAAGATATGTACCATAGCAAATTTACCTTTAATAAAATGAAATGTCTGAATTGAATTAAATGAGATTTTGTTGATATCTTTTGCTGGAAAATCAACCTGTTTCTTCTTAAATTAACCTCTCCTTCAGTCTTTTAACACCTAATTGTTACTTCCCTGGTATCCGCTAATGGGTTTTAAATCAAAGAAACGCGAATGATAATTGGAACTGTTTAAATTCCCTCTCATCGATTTGGTTCACTTGAGCCTGGCTCTGTCAATGCACCCTGTGTGCGTGTGAAAGTGAATGTGCTTGTGCACACACGTGTGTGCCTGGGTGGGTCAGCGCACGTGTGCGCACACGTGTGTGCTTGCATGTGTGCATGCCTGTGTGCGCTGAAGATACATGCACACACCAATGTATGCTGCTGGGTTTGTACTCATGCAATATATTAAACCCAGCTTTGAAACAGCAAAACCACAATAATGTGCATTTAGCTAGTGCTAAATTGCTGTTTGGGGATCAAATTCCCCAGGTTTGTTAAAATGACATTTGAACATGTCATTTTCTTGGGATTTAATATTTATGAAACTAGCAGACTCTCACCTTATTTTTACAGCCCCATATGTGATGGCCAGCATGGGCTGAGGTTGTGCTATAGAGACTGGGAAGCTGGGTGTTTACAGTTTTCTAAGGACAGGATTTGGGGGCAGTAGCAGCAATAAGAAATACCCGATGCTGTATTTTATCTGCTGATATTTTAACCCCTCGTCCCAGAATGTCCCAGCTTGCTTCCAAGCTGTCACTAACTCCAACGTGCAATGACATTTTTGACTTCTCCTCCCCTTGGGCCCATTCAGAACTTGCTAAATAAATCATAAAAGATGACTTTAATATTCCAGACCTGTCTCCTCACCTGGTTTCAGAAATGCCAGCCAGGTGGAATTTTTGCTCAGTGTAATCAATCCAGGTAGTTTCCTGCCTTGATTCACTTTCTTTCTGATATTTTGACCTGATGCTGAGTCTGCTCCCTCTTTGAATCTTCCCATTTTGTCACTGGGGTGTGACCACTGGACCAGCTTATAACAAAACCTGTGCATTGGGGCTGCCCATGGTGGTCATTACCCACTCCTGTCCCCTGCCTACTCACATCAGCCCCAGCATCACTCCCCTTCCCCGAACGACACTGGGGCAGAGGTCCCACTGGTACGGGTGCAGTTTCTTCTCCCTTCCCAAAATTTGAAGAATTTCCTCTAAGCAGGAGTTTTCAGTCTATTCTCTCCTCTGCTCATTGCCTGTACAGCATATGTTAATTCGGATTTTAAAATAGGCACCTCTTCAGAGTAAAACAGAGACTGCATAGTAACGGGAAGACTCCCAGCAGCACAGCACCTCCAAGACCCACGCACGCCTGAGAAACCGAGAGTTTGGCTCTGCATAACTGTGTATCGGAAATAGTTCTCTGCTCAGATGAAGAGATGCAGCTGAAAACCAAACGATACAAACCAGGTAGCACTTCCAACACCCCGCGAGACAAAGGCGGTGTCATTCACACTCACAGATATATTGGAAGGATTTGAAAAAACCCGGCAATTTGTCTCTTCTTCTGACAGACAGCCGTGACCTGTTGCAGCCGTGGGTGCTGCCGTGGCTGTAGTGGCATGGATCCAGACCTCAGCACTGTGCTCAGTGGGCAGGTTTCCCCTGATGGGGTATTTTACCTTCAGACCAAAAATGCTCTCTCTCCATTCCTTGCTGTAGAGCACATTCTTCTGCATTCTGCAAAATTCTTAATTGCTCCATGCTGGGCTTCTTGGTCCTGATTTCTGGAATACCTTGAAGAACAGCAATAAAAAAAGAGTAAGCAACCCTCTTCTTTCTGAGCATTATCCTCTATGTACATAAAGATATACTACAGGTATCTTCAGACATCACTCCAGCCATGTCTTCCGTATTTACTTCATGTTCAAGCAACCCTTGTTTTAACCCCCTCTGTTTTTTAAACACAGTTCTTACCCGTCACAGGGTGAGTGAATACAGGCTGACATCTCACACTGTGCATCACCGTAGGAAGACGTGATCGGACAAGACTCTGCTCTCTGTTTGGGATTCAGGCAGCTGCTGGATGTGCCATTGCTGCTTGATCACTACTGGGCAAAAGCTTCGTTATAAACCCTCCAGAGCAGTGGGGAGGGGGACTCAGCTTTCAGACAGGCATCTCTGTGGCTCTTTAGCCACGCTTTGCAACCTATGAGCTGAGAAAATGCATATATTAGCCTGACACCAGTCCGTGGGCTCCAGGCAATCTCTGCTTCTCAGAAAATACGTAGTTGTGGTTCTCCGTGCAGCCCTGAGATCCTGGTGCAGTC
Source organism: Eurypyga helias (assembly GCF_000690775.1). Taxonomy (NCBI): domain Eukaryota; kingdom Metazoa; phylum Chordata; class Aves; order Eurypygiformes; family Eurypygidae; genus Eurypyga; species Eurypyga helias. The sequence continues at coordinate 115,877 of NW_010228796.1, forward strand.
CCATTTCTCCCCTACCAGCGCTAATACAGCTCTGTGTGTGCGAACGTGCCTCATCCCCATAATTCTGACACCAAACCAGTCAGGCGAGTTCAGCCCTGTGCGGGAGCTGCTGCCAGAGCCTGAGACTGATATCTCAGAGAGCCCGGACTCACGCCGTGAGAATCATCTCACCCGGAGACGGATCACCCTTTGGATGGAGCTGAGGTCAACGGGTGATGCGCAAAACACCACATGAGACAGCAGAAATCAAAGCAAAAGAGTGCACTTTTTAACTGGGCAGGGTGAAAAAAAATCAATCTCTTATTTTTTTTAATATTATCACTAATTAGTTTTTAAATTTTTCCCCAGAATGAGGATGTCTGAAATATGGATCATACACTCATCATATAGTTTCATTGGAGAAGAAAATACAGGTATTATGTGGTGTAGCACACTTTGAAGTGTAGTCTCTTGATCCCACCTGTTTTTAATTAAAAATCCTGCGAGCAGGTACTCTGAAGCATATTGCATTAGCCCTTGCAGGTCTTCTGTCAAAGCCCTTCTGTAATCAAAAGGTGCCACGCAAGTTTAAAGCAACCAAATTGGTGTCTCCATCATCGGCAGGGCTTACTGAAAGGAGGGACATTTTTATGCACTGAATATTTTCTCACTCAAGGCAAGTTGAGTATTTTCTATCAGACTATCAGCAGGCGGTAATATTTTGATGCTCTAATGCTACTGAAATAAAGACATCACAAAAAGGGCACTGCAGGATTTTTAGCTGAAAGGGATCTAACACAATATGCCACTTCAAATTTTACTTGTATGTCCTTACACCATAAAGAACAGTAGGTATTTTGGCTGTAGAGCCAGACCAATCTTCCAGGTACTACCTTTCCCAGCTGCACCACACTTCACCTTTACCTTTCTAATACAGCATTATAGGACAAATATTTGCGTTAATAGCTCAAGGAGCTTTAAAATCACGCTACCTGAAAAGTTTAGGCTCTTGAGGAATCCAGCAGTCCCTAAAGACAGCGAGCACCACCAGGATGAGAAGCAGAGCAGACCTTCCCTGCCACGTCAACAAGTATTTTAAGTCCGCGTTGAAAAAGCTCCACGGTTACATTATGAGGGAAAGTACCTGAGCAAGTCAATACTCCGTGATTTCCCCTGACACAAGGCCATGCTGCCTGCGAGTCGCTGAGACATTTCAAGATCACTTCAAGATCACGCACAGAAGGAGAGCAGGAGATCTGCCAAGAGAGGTCTGCACAAACGAGGAGCGGAGAAGAGAGAGGAGCACCGTGTTTATGGGATGAATCCATGCCTTACAAAGCTTTTCCAGCTAGGTATTCTGTCACAGATCTTCCTGCCTACTCATGATGAGGGAGAATAAAGTCAGCATCCAGCAGTTAATGCTGCTGGGGCAGTGAGACTGTTACAGGAATAAAATCCAGTCCATCAAAAGAACTGATGGCCAACTGTAACCTAATACCTAGTGGTACTGCTGACCACAGCAAACTATTAGGGGTAGTGAGTGGAGATTTATATTGTTAATCATAGACTCATGCAATAGTTTGGGTTGAAGGGACCTTAAAGCGCACCCAGTCCCACCCCCTGCCATGGGCAGGGACACCTTCCACTAGACCAGGTTGCTCCAAGCCTCATCCAGCCTGGCCTTGGACACTTCCAGGGATGGGGCATCCACAGCTTCTCTGGGCAACCTGTCCCAGTGCTCCCCACCCTCTGTGGGAAGAATTTCTTCTTCTATCTTTGTTAAGTGCCCTTCCCTCTTCTGCAGTGCTGCAGCAACTCTGCTCCTTGCAAAAGTCACAACGAAGCAGCCAGCATTACCTGAAGCAGCCTTATTTTCTGTGTATTTTAGCTGCCCTTAATGTACAAAAATTAAATTAAATAAAAATAAAACCAAACCACTAACACAGCAGGATGAGAATCAATTTTGCTTTAAAGTGATTACTCAAACCTGGTGCTGAGCTTATACAAGCAAAAATATTACCAAGTTTTGCACTTTTCCTCCACAGCCCTCATTCCCTGTGAGGTCTCTTGGCTCCATGCAGGCACCCCCGATCCAGCCGCAGTTCTGTAGTCGGGTCAGGGCGAAGGCGTCAGGTCCACGGCGTAACTGGGGTACCAGGTTATCATGACAGACCTGGTTGAGAAACTCTGGAAAATTTCTTGAGTTCAAAACACAAGTGTGCAATGTCACTAATATCTGCACCATCTGCATCCTTGTAACATTTATTATCTGCCAATTGTGTAGCAAAGGCGTTTATTGAGAGATACACTGAAAGAAACAACATTTTAGGCTGAACATTCACGCAAATAAATTTCTGAAGGCAAATATATGCAGCAGAAGTTTGTTTCCAAGGGTTATGGTCCATCAAGGAGCAGGGGTTTACCAGGACCCCAGCATGTCTCTTCTGCACTCAAATATCTTGTAATGAAACAGCCATGAGGAAGTCCATGCAGTTTTGAGGAATTACTTAAAAGCAACTAATGCTTAGAAAGAGCAACAGTTTTGGTGGATAGTTCACACACAAGAAGGAAGATGGAATTTGTCATGCACTCAGCAGAAACTGCTAAAAAGCTTCCGTAGGTTACCAAGCCATTTTTAGGCTCAGGATGCCTTATGAATATTTCCCTAAGCCGCCTGGTTCCCAGCCAGCTGCACTAGTGTATCGTCCCACTAGACACAAGTTGCATTTACATAGCGCATTTAGATCATCAGCATTGTGTTCATTTACATGAAACAAACGAGACAAATATTTAAACAAATAAACAGTCGATGGTTTTATGAAAACATGATGACTGCATAATTAATTCTTCCCAGGCACTGCAAATTCCTGCATGGTTTGAACCGATGTTCTCAGTGTGACATTTAAAAAAAGAGGAGGAAAAAGCACTGGAGCAAGTCTGAGAAAATTGCCTTTCATGGTGCTGGTGCCTCAGCACCGTGACCAGCCAAGAGGACGTGGTGGGCTGTTGGGTGGGCTCCTACCCCTTCCAAGCATCCACAGCCCCCATTGCCCACCAGGATGGAAAGGCTTCCCACATCTTGAAGAGCTCAGAGACCAAAGGCTGAATCGCACCCCAGGGGTGGCCAGCACTACAGCTGGAATATCTCCTATCTTTCATTTTCTCATCCTTCTGAAATGCTAAGATTAATGACTTTGCAAAGTCTGCCCAAGCGCTCTCCTCGGGATGTTCCACTCAACGACTTCCCGTTTCATCAGCCCCTTCCACATGACCCAGTCGCTGGGACAGTAAGCCCCATTTTGAGCTGAAATTCTTCATATTAATAATGTCATACATTACATCTGACAGCCTCTAACTGATTCTCTGACTTTTATATGGTAAAAACTTCTGGCAGTGTTATTGGCTTTCCCTTTTTTATTAACTGCTCTGACTGGCAGCGAAATCCCCAGCAGAAACGGATGCTCCCAGGGGAATTTTTCAAAGGTTAGATCCTCTCATGCTGATGCAACGTTTTTGTCATTATTCAAGAAGACAGATTAATCACTCAGACCTATATCCTAATCACAGTAGGGGAAAAAAAAAAGTCAGTCAGGTGCTTAAAAAAGGTTTAAGCATTTAAATATACTTCACAAATTTAGTCCCTGGTAATCAAGCACTGGAACAGGGAGAGAAGCAAAGGGGGAGAATGAGACAAAGGAATGGACATTCACTACCAGCCCAAAGGGGATAAAGCAATACGGCATCAGAAATGGAAAACATGAAAACATACATGGTGAGATGTAAGAAACTGGCTTTTTCTTAGCAAGAAGGTAGGACTAGGACAAAGAATACCGACCCTGCAAGTGCCATGAAAACGGTAATAATTCACAGCTTCTGAGGACACTGAAGCTACAAGCCAAAGTCACTCACAAATGGATTCTGTAAGTTATGCTGACAAATAGCTCCATAGTTTCTACAAAAACCCTAATGCTGTACTGCATTCCTACAATGGAAACACCAAGTGAAAACACAGGGGCCAAGAAAAAACAACATACAAACTGCCCTTGATGAGTCATCATCTATTATAACTCTGTTCAGCCCATTAGTCCACCTTGTCCTTCTACATCCACAATAAAAAAAATAGGATAATAGTTACTTTCTGGAGACACTCATTGTAGAGAATCAAGTCACCTTAAAAGGACTTGACATTAATGATCTGAATTGAGGCATTTAACTACCTGGATCACAGAAACTCCTGGTATTATTGAGAAAAGTCTAATGAAATTAATTATGTTAAATATGTTTATGGTTAATGGAAGAGTGGAGCATGAGCCATTTTAGCCATCTAATGTGTGAAAATGAACAATTCGCTCCTGGAGCAACAGGCCACAGAAGAAACTGTTTAAGTATGTGCTAAATCCATTACCAGCTCCCATTCGAACCTCTCATTTTGGATGCATCAATGGCTATTGACAATCTGCTTCCAGAACTTACACAGAAAAATGCTTTGTCTTCTGTTTTCTTCTGTGTACCAGGGAGGCAGACGGTTAGACTTCTTCCCAAGGTGGAAAGTCTCTATTGGCAATACAAAAAATGTGCTTTAATATCAATTCCTTCTCAGGTGCACCTTTAGTATGGCAGGACACTGGTGAAATAAAGGACCTTTTCTCCAATTTTCCTTCCTGAAGAATTTCTACTTTGCTTCTGCTCCAAAAATTCTGTCTTTAAATGGATTTTTGTTGTGTCAGCAATAAGTGCTTCAACTAACACATTGACTTAGCCCAAGTTTCTTGAGATCCAGATTACATCACTTCTACAGGTAAATGCCTGATTTCTTTCCCATGAGTTTACAGTGTCCCTGAGACAGCTCTGAGTAGATGGAATTGAACACTGGGAATGTAGAGATGACCACTGAGAAGTTTATTTTTGAAGAGGACAGGAAAGGGTGCTCTGAAAAAGCTAAATAAATTTGAGACATTGCCCAGAACACTATTCTGCATGACAATAACTTCAACTTGTTTAGGAATGGACTGGAAAGTTTGGGTAATGTTGCATTTTCTTCATGTCTTCACTCAAGGCAGGCTAGCTGAAATCTCTTGAGCCTAACGAAGCCTCACAGGACATTGCATTGATTTGAAGCCTTAAGTGATATCCCTCAGATGGACAGGGAGTCAATGGATCTCTTGAGACAGAATCTCTTTGCCAAACGTCCCTCTCCACCATGCATTATAGTGTCCAAAGGGTGTTTGCCCTCCCTCCCTCCTGCTGTTGTAGGTCATCTCCCTGCCTGCCCCACAAGGCCAGTCAGAGGAGTCTATCTCCTTTGGGAGATGGTTGGGTTCCCTTCCAACCCAGCTATGGATCTTGCTCAAGGTTCACTTGACTGAGCACTGCACACCAGCCCCGAGTCCTGTGGTTCTTAGAGGGCAGATCATTGCTCCCATAACAAGTTTATCTTCCATCTACTGAATGCTCTCAGCTCATAAATTGTGCAAAGCTATATTTTGACAGGTGAAGTATATTTTCTCGTTGCTGAGCCATGGTGGAGCTCATCTGTTCAAATCGCCTCCCACATTGTTTACATTCCCGTGACAGAGTCCTGTTCATCACTAAGTCAATATGAGGTCCAATTACTATGGTCAAATGACTCCTAACTCTTCAGGTAAGTCATTGATCTCTGAAAAACCCTGATACCACTTGACTTCAGGCCTCCATGTAAACTCCAGATGAATGAACAGAGTGGTTCCCATGGGGCTTGCAGGCTGCTTCTGTTCAAAGCCATGTACAATTCCCTAAATACCATCGCTTTATCCATCCCTATTCCAGGTTTTGTTGCAGGACTTAGCTCAAATGAAATTTGACTGGAAAAAAAAAAAATCTAGCTTATGCACAAAAATGCTCAAGGCAACATCCTGCAATAATCTAAATCAAGTAATTGTCTTCAATGACCCTGCTCAGAGAGGCAGAGCTGAGAAAGGCAGGCGTTTGCACTGTTTCCACACAGGGATGCCAATGGACAATAGGGTAATTTTCTTTGTAAACTTGGAAGAATCACAACAAAGGTGTTGGGACTTTGCTTAAATTTCAGACTTTTAATGCCATAACATAACAAAGCTGATGTGATTTGTCTTCCTTCCAGACCTTACAGCAGTAGCCAGCAATTTAAACTGAATCGTTCAGTACTTGTCAGATTAGCATAAATCCCTTCCCAACATGCAGGACAGAACAAGCTTAAAATTAATAAAAGGAAACGGGAGATTGCCCAAAGTTACGTAGACCATATTTAGTGTTTCAAGGCCTGATACAGACTCTATTGAAATGTTCCTATTAACTTCATTATGTGCTGAATGATATGCTTGTAGTCGCCCAGGAGTATGTGTACAAAAATGACCACGAAAGAGCAGCTCATCTTTTATCTCTGATGGCTACTCAGAACAGAGAGCCTGCCATATTTTGGGAAGGCATGCATTTTAGAGGAATTAATAAATCTTTTAAATTTATAGATTATTTCTTAAAAAGAGGAATTTATCACATTCAATTGAAAATTAAAATCTTACTACCTTTTCATCCGAAGTAATGAGGAAATGCATTTATTCTTTACTCTGCAAATCTCCTTATTTCAGTAGAGAGCACTTTTTAAATGCTACTGTACATTTCTCATGGCAAAAGCTTTTCTTTTGCAGATTCCCAAGTATATGCTCTTCTGGAAAAAGGGCTCTCCCATTGTCGAAGGGATATTTTGCACAGGGTGCGGACAAGGGGAAATGCATTTTTATCGTTTCCTGAGGAACTGAAGACATTATGCTTCAATAGTCAATTCTTTCCCTTCTTGCCCTGTAAAGGCACACCCTGTGCCTTTACAGACCCTTTCTCAAATACAGGGTGCATTACAGCAGAATTTAGAGAGCAGAATCTGTCCATCATTGTGGTGATAATATTTCATGCGAAAAATAGAGTTACCCTGTGCACCACCATACTTACAGATGTAATTGTAAAACTCGGCCAAGTGTTCAGAATAACCAATAATTTATTTGTCAAGTTTCATTTATTTGTCTTAAAAATGTTCAAGAGATGTTGAATTTATTCTTGACATTTCCCCCCTGTAGATAATGGGTTACATAAACATGGTGTGAATATTCAATGTTCAAGCCTTAAAAACTGGACTGTCAGTTATTTACATAAATCATGTAGTATTATTGCTTTTCCTTCATGACACATGTAACTAAGCAACAAATCATGAATTTAAATATTAAATTTGTTACATTATGCCTTTTTCATGGGGATAAGTGATACAGAGATCTCAGCTCAGGAGAAAGCGGGACATGCTGTCCTAAAGGTGAAGAATCAGGGAAACATGTCAAAATCCAAATGATACTGCCTATTCTGGATTAGAATTCACACAATGACCATTATTGCTCTGGCAATGCTTAATTTCCCAGTTATTCCCAAAAATTAATTCAAAATACCAAGAATGGGGTCAAGCCTAGACTTGTTCTTGAAATCAGACGATGATGCACAAGGACCTACACGTCCATGGCCACCACTTCATCACTGGCAGTAAATGACCAGAGCACGTAAAGAATTAGTAAGGATTGCTGCCATTATCTGCAATCAAAAATGGGCTGTGCTAAGGTAAAGCTGGCAAAAGCAGTGCAAAACGAGGAGCTCTCTTCAAATGGTTTGGAAGACACATTTGTCATTTAAAACAAAAATTGAAGACTTCTAAGGGAAAAAAAGGCAGAATAACCTTAGAGTAAGAGGTATTAAGGTACTAAAGGGAGTAACCTTTAAAGCCTGCCTACAAAATGGATCCCTGAAGTCCTGAATCATAATAGCAGAGGGGAGGAAGAGAGCCTTGAAATAAATGAGCATTAGTCCAGAAATTTCCCCGAGACGGCAGAGAGTGCAGAAGTTTCATGCTAAACTATTTATCTCTGAACTCCTAAGTAGCATGGAGTGCAAGAGGAAAGGAGAAAGGAAGGATAGTAGGAGGGGAAATAAATCTCTTCTTTTAAATGCATTTAGTGGTGTAGCGATAGGGGTAGGGATTACACTCAATTTAATCTGAATGGATAACACAGTCCAGGATATTATCTGTAGTTTTCTTAAAATCTCCTCTGAAACACGGCTTTAGCATTTCTTTAGCAACAGTGGCTTTGCTCCCCGGCTGTGCCACTTCCCACAGCACTCATCTGTTGGGTTTAGCCCTCTGCAAAATGGGCCTTGTGACACAGCACAGAAAAAAACAGTTTAATAGAGAAATTGAGCTAGGGTGGCAAGAGTCCTGAGCTGGTCAATTTGGGAGAAATTATACAAACCACTTGTGTAAAACAGCGTGGGCTCCACCAGTAACGAACATTGACTGCTGCTATTGTTAACCAGACAAGAAGAGAGAGAAGGGATTGCAGGAGAGCCTACTTAAAACATCAGCTATTTGCATTTACCTACTTGGTGCATTCTTTGTGAAGCTCGGAAGCTGCTCGTGGTTTTGCCATAGCAGGTTGTGTCTGTAGCTTTGCAAGTTAGCATACCTGGAGTTGCGCAGTCCAGACAGGTTACAGCTCCCGGCTGCTCCGGCTTGCCGCCCTGGCCAAAGATGCACGCTACCCGCAGTCTCAGGGATGCAGGAATGGGTGACCCCAGGGAAATTCAGGCGTTGTTTGACTGGAATTTACTTTACTCCCTCACTTCAGTGAATACCCGGTGGCAGGATGATCCCTCCTGCATCTCTTGCCTCACTTCATGTTCACATCTTCTTCTGAAGTTGCTGCCCCTGATACTGGACTAAGATTAATAACATAGTGCCAAACATGGGATAGACAAAACACATGAAGAAGATTAGTTCTATTTTTATGGCAAACTTCCTACCGGTGCTTAATTAACAACATTATAACGGCTAATCACTTGGTGGTTCCTACCTCCACTCATTTTCTCAGTGACACAAGGGCATGCGACAGGGGTGAGTGGCTGTATCATGTCTGCTTACAATAATCTGTCACTTCACAAAGGGCTGGGGTGCCATTAACTGGGTTAATTGGGTTCATAATTGTTGCCAATCCAGACATCTGTGCTCAGCCGCTGCCACTTAAGTAGAAAAAAGCAGCTAAACACAAGTTCCTTGAAGGCTGCCCGTAAGAAAATTGTCCCCAGACAGTTTTTACATCCCAAAGGGGTCCCAGAGAGAAAGAGGCTGCACAGGGGAGAACCCTGCTGCCTGGTGAGATGTTCCTAGTTCCAGAAGTTATTTCCAGAAACACAATTTCCAGTAGATGAACCTCTGATTTCCCAGAACAGATGTAGGAAAACTTCTAGGTAAATACAACTAGAAATGCAAATGGATTCGGCAAAGGGAAAATCTCAAGGGAATTTTCTTAGCTAGCAAAACGTTTATTTTTAAGTAATCTTCAATACTGGAGATGTCTCAATTCCTCTGTAGTACCTTTCTCTGAAAAAATACCCTGAACAAGAAGGTATTGTTTCCTGCCTCACAGATCAAGAACTGTTATCTCCCTCTTTCCAACTGAGGTGAGCATAGGATGTGGAAGCTGTAATTATTGTGGATAACAGAAGAGATACAGGTAAATGGTAATTTAACTTAGTGAACGTATTGAATTAGACGGCATTTTGTGAAAACTCACAGCTGAAGAGATTTTTATGAACAAAATTGAGGGGTTTTAGTTTTTTCTTTCCCTGTAGCTAACATTTAATGTATAGCTGTTGTCTGTGATTGACACTGCATTTTAGATGAGAGCTTTGTTTTGGTTTTTTATCTGTTCTAGAGAGTGACACTAAGTTATTTCATGGGATTAGTGATTTAAGTAATGTGAGTAGGTTGGTTGTCATGATTAGCAGAAGTTAAAGCAAAGCAGCGTTTGCTAACTGCAGATAATTGACACGATGTGGCTGGCCGCAGCAGCTTATTAAATGCATAATGAGCTCAGGCAACTTATAAAAGGAATCAAAATTCTGTAATGCAGGGAAGCAAAGTTCCTAAGTACCAGCATATTCCTGTAGAACTCTGAGGTGACACGAGATTATTATAAAGGATTTAGTGAAGAGACATTTCACTGAGTGCATGAGGATAGGAAAAAGGAATTTAGGACAGTGTGTTTTTCTGAGATGGATTTCAAAGTTTGGCTTAATCAAGTCAATAATTATTTGCAATGCAATGCTTCTGAGGTGGGAATCAGCCTCTCCTTTCACCGCAGACCATTTTTCCCAGCCACTAAAGTATCACCATCTGACACTGTACATTGCTTCTGGAGATCTTTTTTGGCTTTCTGTCATCTGCTGTACTTAAATTCCCTCAGCATCCTAATACTCCCACTTTAATCAGACCCTGCTTTGATTTCAGACACTATCCTCCCGCATGTGCCTCGCAGACCTTTCTCTCTGCAGCCGTTGTCTCCCAAAGAGATCTCAGCACGCCTGCCTCCAGCCTTCCCCTTTCATTTGATGCAGTTGCTACCAGTCTGCAATATAAAACATGACTGTTTTCAGCAAATTTTTAAACTGTTGATTTCTACCAAACACATATAATTTACCTGTGCCATCTCCCTACCAGTGCACCGCTACCAATGAAGTTAGGCTTTGTTTGAGTGGCATTTACATGGTATGTCCCTAAAGGTACCAATCTTGATCTCCAGAAATTGCAGTTCCAGTGTGCTGGTGATGTAAACCTCATCCGACAGTGGAAGAGATTGGAAACAGCTGTAGGTGAGTGAGAGCACTGCCAAGAGCAGCTTACCAGGTATCAGTTTGGGGCTTTTTTCTTGCAGGCAGGAAAGAGCCTCCCCATTTCCATCACATTACCAGCATGCCCTCACTTCCCAAACAGAACAGTACCTCTGTTATTGAGTCCAGCACAGAAACATTCCTGCATCAGTTATAAAGTAGGTGTTGCTCCTGCCTCCCAAATTCCTCATGGCTATTTGGGAACACAGTGTGACACTACAGAGGATGGCAGTGACCTCTGGGTTATACCATCCTCCGAGTAGGTGAATAAGCAAATGATACTATAAATGGGGGTGCAAATGGAGGGTTGAAAGAGCTCTCCTCTTGCCCCAAGAGACGTGGATCCCATTTCAAGTTCTATCATTATCAATACACTCCAAACTGTCACATTAAAAGTTGTCTCCTGGTGTAGGTGTCAGAGGACACACCAGCAAAGGTGTTGGAGCAAGACTTAGAGGAGTATGACACGTGAACCAACAGACAAGAATGTTAAGCCTGTATCTTGAACAGAGTTTTAGCAAAATTTGGGTATCTGCCTGCTTTTCCCTCCTTGATTGTCTTTAAAAATCCCATTCCTAGTGAAATTCAGGTGCTGGAATTGATGAGGGTCTGCAAATAAAAGGAAAATATGGATTTAGCCCAGACTCCATAGCATTGTGCTTATTAGACAATATGTGCTATCGGGGGGGGGCAGGGGAGGGGTTAACAATTTTTCTCCAATAACAAGAAAAAAGTTTTTTCATTTCCCTTTGTAGAGAAATATATACAAGCTAGGCAAAAGGAAGGCCTCAGTTCATGTAAAATGTAGGAAGATATAATGGAAGTTTCACAATACCCTTTCAAAGTACCTTGGTACACATTAGGCAGACTATTTCAGCTGCTGAATTCATTCAACATTTCCCTACTTTTGGTTCAAAACTTGTGAAATATGGTGGTTTTATGATTAGATTGTCACTTACAGGTTTGACTTCAGTCATTCATTTAGCAAAAAAAGCCTTTGTCCATTCAAAGTGAATAATTTAATCTCTGCCCAGTTGGGGAATATCTAATGGTGCTGTTTGGCCACAGCCAAAACTCAGGGCAGAGAGTGCCACTCCTTCTTTATTTTCATCTTATTCCTCCCAACTGAGAAACTTAAGCAAGATATTTTATAATAACCAGCCTAAAGTTCTCATTCTCTGGCAGCAGGTGGAAGAAAATTTTCTGCTTTCAGAGAAGATGTCATTCCAGAAGGGAAGTGGCAAAAGAGACATTTACTATTCAATTACAGACCCACTCGCATGCCAAAAAAGGTACTGCAAAATGCAGTCTTGGATTTCCATGTAAAAGGGGAGACCGAGTGCTTTGGGGTACTGCAAATATAACATGGGCTGCTTTGTCAGGGGCTTAAATTCAAGCCAGACCAGATCTCACTGAAATGAAATAGCAGAAATTTCATCATGAAATGCGCACCACGCCCTCTCCTCGGATCTATGGGGGACTTGATAGAAATCTTACACATGCTGTTTTGTAACGATGATGAACTTTCATTGTCTTCCTCTAAATACAGAGGTCAGCAGGCAAGAACATCTGAAGGAACAACAGGCAGGCAGCTTGCATCTCCAGAGGGTTTGTCTCTCCTGCACACATTAGTTGAATGCACGCATGTTTGTAAAAGAAATCCTTTGGTTTAAGCTGAAAAAGGGGAAAAAAATATTTGGGTTAATAATTTCGGTCTGCTTCTCACAGCAAACTCTCTACTCAGAGGAAAAAACTATAGTCAAAAGGTAGCGAATTAGCTGTAAATGGCAGATTTTGACCTGATAAAATTGGTGTGGCTATTTAGGGAGCAAGATTTCATTAGAGTTGCTATAGCAATTGGAACAGTTTGACAAAGCCTAATGAAGGATTATGACAGAAATAGAGAAGGCTATAAGCCATCAAAAGCTATAGGAACAGAAGCTTCATAGGTTTCTGAGCAAAATCCCTCTGGAAGTACACTGATCTCCCTGGAAGATATCACACTCATTTCAAACATTTCTCCGGGGTATTCACTGAGCAATGATTGCAATAGAAAACTGAATGCCCTCTACACTGCAAAGAGTTATTCATGGATTTTCCCCTCTGAGAGGCACACTTTAATATTAAGTGCTTTATAATAAAAATACCTGGCACTTGCATGGCACCTCTCATCACAGAGCAGTGCAGAAGTTACTTCTGATGCTGCATGTTAACCTCCTCAAAGTGGCATTTGACACACCCTGTGGCCCCGTAAATGCAGCCCAAGACATTAAAGGACTTTACTCCAGCCTTTCCAGGGAGGAAACAGGGATGTGCATGCTGGGGTGACTCCCAAATGCCCAAATGAACCTCACAGCACACGAGCGAGGGGTACCTGCAGAGCTCTCACCCAGGCGAGGTGGCCCCATGGTGGGCACATGCTGCAGGATGTCTTCTGGGTCCAGTTGAGCTCCTGCTGCGCTGCAGTGCTTCTCCAAGGTGTAAAATCAGAGCTACTGTCCACAGGGGTTGTTCTCAACTCCAGCTCTGCATGGGGCCAAAAGTGTTGCTCAGGAGACACATAATATCTATATTTATTCCATTATATAATGCTCAGCACAACTTCTCCCACCCAGGAAGAGGGTTTTCCCTCAGACCTGAGATGGAGAAAACACGCCCCCCCTGGCCAGCACAGCACAGTTCATCCAAATCCCATCTGAATGAGCATCCACCAAGCTGGTCCAGCCTGCAGCAGCTCATCCATCACAGGAGTAGAATGGAAGGAGGCTTCCTGCCTTGCTTTCAACTCTCGGCCTATCCAAGCTCCTCTTGGTTTTGCTCTTCCCTTATGGTCAGGCCTTTGATTTCCAAAAGCACATGCAAACCTATAGCCAGGTCTCAGGAAGGTGAAGGGCACTGATTTTAGATGCAGGATTTTTAGGCTGTTGGATGTGTTGAGCAGCGACCCATCAGACCTCCATCAGGCCAGAGCTTCAGCATGGGATGGACCTTTACTTGACAGACATTCACCTGGCAGCCCTGCAGCAGGGGGTGAAACAATTTTTTCTCTCTTAGAGACCTTTGGGTTGCGTCTTTACAGAATAAAAGTCCAAACCAACAATAAAACCTGTGCTTGACATAGTTTGACTAATGTCAATGGAGTTAAATGGAGGATAATATGATAGAGGGCTCTTAGAAGCCTCCAACCACCGAACAGCCCCCAGAGCCTCCCAGGGGGTATTGTAAATAAAAATTCAAATTAAAAGAGTAGATTCCTTTTCAATATTGTCCGAATTGGGCAGTTGGGTCCTGGGCAGCCAGCCCTGGGGTGCCAAGGGGAGCAGCTGGGACATAGCACTGTGCGGAGAGCATGCAGAGCTTCTCTCCGCTATAGGAAATAGCGGATAAAACATGTTTTCCAAACATTTCTGCTAACAGCTCTACAAATGATTTCTCTCTGTTTGTTCAGATGTATCAGTCAGCTGCTGGTGAGGGTTTGGAACCTGCCTAAGCATCAAAAATTGTATTTTGACATTACCTTTTATTTTCTGGCAGAAAAAACACAAAATATTTAACACGTTGGAGGCCTTGGCGTGTCAAGTCCGTATGCTAACTGTGCTGTGGGCGCTCTACATCCCTTCTGAAAAATTACCTTCAGACTGCCTTTGTCAGACAGGCACGAAAAACAAAGAGAGGATTTGCTCACCGGTGTCAGAGCAGAGGGCACACGGAGCACAGCACACTCAGCTGTTTACTGATGGCTGTATTAAACCTGCAGGTGACATTCCACTTACACCGAAGCCACCCTCCTGCCAGCTACCATGTCTTTATGCTGAAGAAATAATGATCCTGTTACACGATTTGGAATAAGTCTCATGTTGAAGTCCTGTCTTCTTTTTATCCTGATTTAAATATTTCAGAGCTAGGCAATGACATTTTAATTTTTAAATGAAGGAGCTTTGTGTCTGTTCATGGCCTCATTACAACCATTTCCTAGGATGTTCAGGACCCTACTTGCAGGTCCTACCTTGCATCTGCACGCCGGCACGGATGCAAACACACCTGGGATTCCCACCCAGCATCAGACAATGCCTCCCCTCCCGCCGGAGAAAGCCCCCACGAGCTGACCACACTGAGTGTTTCAGGTAGCCGGTGACAAGAAGGCAAGCAGAGTCTACTCACCGTGTGCCAGCCCAAACCTTGTATCAGATGGCTAATCCCTCCATAGGTTCGAATCCTCCTTCTAAGTGCTACACCATGGCAGTCCTGCTTAGCATTTAGACTAAGGACTCAGCTCTGACAGGGGGATTAGACATTTTACATTGCCATGTTTCATATTCTAATGTATTTGAGGTCAGAAAACTATTATTTCATTTGTGCACCCTTGGACTGCTGCCTTTCCGTTTCAGTGAAAGTTGCTTAGCGCTCGCACAAAGAGATCAGGAAAACGGCATTTCCCAGCTGAACTGAGCCTATAATGTACTCTTAAGCAGAAAATGGAGAAGAAAACATATGCTTTCCATTCTGCATTATTCATTCAGCTTTAACTATCACTCTTGATACCCACCACAAACATAGCGGGTGTGGGAGGGAGCTCCTGCTACCTATTTACCTAATTGTCTTTCAGTTGGTATACAGCACAGCTCATCAGTGAATGCCACTTTGGAAGCTACCATTGATAATTCATGAGTTTCACATCAAACCTCCCTTGTTCAAACGGAAGGTGATAACCTTAAAAGAGGTCCTTAATCCAATTGTTTCTACAGAAAGAGACTTAATACGTGCAAGGGCATGAGTGAGCCCTGAAAACAAAATGTAAAATTATAGTGGTGTGCATATGAAGAGGGTTGTATGCTGATGACATGCAACATTTTGTACAGAGAAATTACAGTTTGGTTATCAATTTTAATCTCTTTCTGGCAGGATTACTTTTCTCTGAATGAAAATTCTTGCACAATTATTCCCAAGTAAAGAGCAACAGCAACACACCCCTCCACTGATAAACTGCTTGGGTGGGAAGAGGATGAGCCAACATGCAAGACAACCTTGAGGTGACAACAGCTTTGGGCACGAGAGGAGCTGCTCAGGCAGCTATTTCAATTCCCTGAGCAACGCCCATTGTCAGGAGCTGATGTACTAGGAGTTAGAGCTACACTGCATCAGCTTCTTTATCTACTCCGTGAGGCATCTTTACAGAGTTGTGGCTTGATGTGGAACTGCTACCATAAAAGGACCAAGAAAACCCTTTCACGGGCTCACCATCCCATACTAAATTGCTCTACCACACTCCTCACATCATTAAGAGTGTGAAATAAAGCACAACAATGTTTGCAGGCTCCTCGCACACCTTGTTATCTCTGCTTTCTCGCAAGGCCATTGATACAACCAAACATATGAGCAAATTGAAGGACAAGATGATTAAGGCAGGTAGTCATTGGGGCCAACATTAGCCCCCTAACCTTATCTTTTCAGCCAACCTCTATACTCAATGAATGGCCAGCATGAATCATTCACTTCAAGAATCTCACTGACTGTAGAGGTGGGCTCAGCTTTGCCCCTCTGAATACTGGCAGAGGGAGAGGCTCAGAAAATGCAAGGAAACAGTGATAATAACCAGAAGAGAAGTAGGAAGCCCTGATTCATTTAAAAGATGATAGTCACAGCACCTCCCAGACGCTTTTCTTTATATTCCTCCCTGCAGACACTAGCCAAGCTTCTCTCTGCTCTTAATGCCCACTCCTACGCTTTCCACGTGTTCAGGGTCACCGCACAGTAACTGCCTACAATATGTTTGGCAGAGGCTGGAGTAGCTGGGGTCACACCATTAGACTGTCATTTTCGTAGAACTTCAAAACAGCCCAAAAATAAGAAAAACTAGCATTTGGGGAAGTTTTCAACATATGGTTACATGAGCAAATTTTAAACATATGGGCTATCAAATGCAATCGAGATGTGTTAAAGCCCACTCAGTGATCCCCAGTCAGTTATTACATATGATTCCATAAGGCAAAGGAGCTAGGTGCCCTTTCCAGTCTCACAAATAGCCCAGGGGCACACCATCCGCAGGAGACAAATTAGAATTCACCTCATTTAAAGGGTATTCATTAATTTATTATCTGGGAATTTGAACAGTAACTCACCTTAGGAATTTCTCATCTTTGGTTCTGGTACTAAATAATATCCATTTGTTACTAAAAAAAAAAAAAAGGAATTATCAAAATATGTGTTTTATTTAACTTCCTACAGGACATACAGGAGAGCTGGTTCATCCATCCTCTCAAAAATGAAAGCGATAGTAGGTATTGCTGGTTATATTATCCCACTGGGAGACAGAAATAAACCTGGATGCAGAATCTTAAATCACAAATTGTAATTTACTAAAACAAAACAAAAAACCTGAAAGAAATGCTGATCTTCTCTTTTTATAGCAATACCCAATGTAAAAAAGACAACGGCAATTCATAGCTATGAATAAGTAACCGATGATAGTAGATCATTTGTAACACCAGAAGAATTGTACAAAACTGTAACATTTTTTTCCTCTGAGAACTAAAGGGCTTCCTGTTGTCTTACGTATTCCAGTGAATCACGAAAATGATTCATTTGAAGGTTGAAACTAATGGGTGGCTTGTAAGAGCCCAACCCTACCTCTTTCCCAACACAACCCCAAATAACGACGTCTGTCTTAACTTAAAGGCAGCAGATACTCACCAAGGCAGCTGCCAGTGGTCAGGCCAGAAATGTGAATTTTGATGTCACTTGTAGATTACTAATAACTAACTCAGAGAAGTGGCTTTGTCTTAACATCTCCACAATCGACGTCAAGAGAAAGAGATTTTCCCTTTTAGTCTCACCGGTTGCCTTTGTCCCAGGACTTGCCATCTGCACCTGGTAGCGGGTGAATGAATCTTCTGCTGCGACAGATATTATCCGTGCCCTTCAGCTCAGCTCCAAGTGCTCTCTGTGACCACTTCAAAAATGCCAGCTATGGTGTTTATGTCAGCACTAGTAAATCAGGGGAGAGAAAATAATCCTGATTTTCTCCAGAAGTGCACCTGACATTCATTACTGGAAACCTGATTCTGTCCCAGTAAAGTCTCACAAATGGATTCACAACTATGAGGAGTACACCCCTCCGGTGGATGCTCTGGATAAAACCGTGTTCCTCTTCCAAAAATCAAAAACAATACAACAGGGGGATTAGGGGCAGTGACCAGGCATGGTGATTAAAAGAAAAAAAAGAAGGGGAAAAAAAAAAAAAGAAAAGAAACCATTTATAAAAGGAAACACCACTGTGTTGGAAGGAGTCTCGCACTCCAGGGGTAGCAATCCCTTTGCAACCATCTCCTGTATATCTGCACCAGCTCCAGAAACTAAAGAACCTTTCAGCAAACAGCGTGCAATTTCTGCCAGGTTATCTCCCCCGGAGAGAACAGCTGGGACTCGATATACTTCGGTGAGCATTTGCTTTACAAGGTTCATTAACACATACAGAGAGTGCATAAAAGTTTGGGTTTCACCTCTGCCAACCTGTTCATGGGCATTGCTGGTCCCCGCCGGGCTGGGAGGAGGAGACAGCCAGGTTGGCGTTGCGGTGGTGAGTCTGGCCGAAGGCTCCCGGGGAATGGGATGAGCAGCATGGACAATCCAGGATGCACACGTGGACTTTCGAGCACCATTTGCGAAGGACAAATGAAACCCAGAGATTGTATTAAGAGGAAGAGTAGAAGTGGAAAGCCAGCAGGACAGTAAGAGAAACATTAAGCAACGTTCAAAATAAGGAGGGAGAAACCATGGGAAGCAGCAGTGCCTTTAAAAGGGTTGCCAAGGTAGAATTAACGTGTTGGGAGAAACGGGGTAAAGGGAGTGTTGCTCAGAGCTTTGTGGCTGTTCCCTTTTGCAGTAATATCATTCGGCCCATTCCCAAGGTTCATGACCTTTGAATTATCTTGGATTTTGAGCCATCTCTTTGGGATCGCATTGTCTGGGCATCGTGTCGTTGGCACAGCTGGGCATCCCCACTCGCTCCCTGACCGAGGGAAGAGCTGGAGCTCCTCATCCCTGCACCACCAGCAGCATCCCCATGGGGCAGTGGGCACAGAGCGGGTTTCATGGTTGCCCAGAGTCAGTCCCTGTAGCCACAGTCCAGCCAAGAGGCCTTGCTCTGTTTTACCAGAGGGAGCATCTCTGCTCACCCAGCCCAACCCACACGCTCGAGGGGCTGCTGACTGATTTCCAGGGTGCTATGCTTGCAGAAAGAAGAGAGACCTGTTCTTTACCTTGCCCTTTCTTTATTCAATGAAATGCAACCTGCTCCCTGGCTGAATGTAAACTTGTTATTTTGATCTGCTTATTTAGTCTGTCATTTTCTTACCCATTTACCATCTTTTTTCCTGCACAGCTGTTTGGTGAGAGGGAGGTTTGGCTGAAGATGATTTGCACAGGGGCTGTTGAGCTTGTCTGAACCCAGCCCCACAGCACATCCCTGCCAGCAGCAGGAGACTGCAATGTCCCCATCACGGTGCTGTCCAAAACCAAGGGCTGGGGGTACTTCCCCGTCCACCCAGGGCAGCCAGTCACAGCTTATATCAACATGCAATGGGAAGGTTAATATATGGAGAGAGACATTTTTAAGCGTAAATTAAGAACTATCACAGTCAGCACTGCAGTTTTTTCCCAGCAAAACCCTCCACTGATGAAAGCTCAGGAAGCAAAGCGTAGGACATGACCCTTAGCAGCAGAGGCTCTTTAAAAAGTCAGATTTAATTGAAACCCTTGGAAGCCCTTCAAGTTTTGAGAAGTGGGCCACATTTTCCTAACACTGAAAACAAGAGCTATGTAGTGGAAGCATGAAAATTAACACTCCAAAGGACTATATTATGCAGTAAGTGCAAGCAGCCATCGAATTCCGGAAAAGCAGAACCAGAAGGATGGTTTCCTTTGGGAGCGCCTCCTCCAGTCTGCCTGGTTGTTCCAATAGTTGTCATTCAAACAGCTCACACCAAGTGATTCAAGCAGCACATGGTTCACAAACAAATGTAAAATATTCAGTTGGACCAAGACATTTGTGTTTATGAAACCAGGCAAACAAATAAAATGCCTAAAGCAGGAAAACCACCAAAGTGCACAGGGATAAGAGAGACCTATCTTGCCTCAAGGCTTCCACATCACAAAGTAATTGTTGGCCAAATTAAACGTGAGATGTCTTTGGTTAAAACACTTTGAGAAAGCTCTTTCTTCTGCAGGAAGCAGTCATGGGAGGACACTGGGGCTTCGCAGCCATCCCAGGTACCCTCAAACCTGAGTTTTCATATTGGCTTCCTCATGAATTAGATTAATTATTCCACCTTAGTGATGCAGAAAAACAAGGATGGCTGGTCACTAGCTACCCCAGCCCCTCCTAATGCATTTAACTCAACAGCACTGGAAACCAGCAAAAGAGTAGGAGCTTATTCTGTTTGGGATCAGCACAGCCAAATTTCATCTTGTGTGCACTGTCCACCTCTAGTGTTTCTCTGTTCTCACCTGTATTTGGAGCAATGTATCCCTCATCACCCACTTTTTGGACTCTTTGTACCCTGAGACAACAATTTTTTCCATATGCTGACCAAGATGGGACCCAGCTTGGCTTTCCTCCAGCCTTTAACATAATACAGAGGAATTTAATAAAAACCCACAACCTTCAGTGAAACACCGTTGCCCACAAACACCCCAGCGACTCACACCTCAGCCCTACAAGCAGTCAAAAAAGAGACACAAACAAAAAGCTTTATGGCAGGACAAACCATGTCCCATATTCTTTGAATGTGCTTCATATAAATCACCCATGAAGGTGATAAATGTATGCACTTAAAACAAAATACAGGCTCTGCTCAACAGGGGCTGTTCAACATAACAAAGCTGCCTGAGGGCAGCTACGCTTAAATAAGTGTATTGCTCTTACTGGTGATTTTTGTGGTCTAGAGGAGTGCAGAGCAGCAGGGTTTCCCAACCCACTGCTCGGCTTCAGCTTTTACCCTGCGAGATCTCCCTGCCACGTTGGCCGGAATAAATGTGGAGCACAAATGGCCAGGCAGGTGCTCGCGCTCTGCGACGGGCGGTGGGACGGGGCTGTTGTACTTGGCATGCAAAGCTTGCCACCCCAGCAGGCTCTGCAACGCTTACCCAGGCAGTTAGCGACACTTGTCCTTCTGTTACACTGACTCCCTTCCTAGCACCTTCATCTCATTACCTGGAAGGTTACGTTTTACAGGAAAGATAATTATCTGAGTCTGTCAGCTGCTGTTTGATTTCTGTATTCCATTCCAGCGAGATTTTTCTTATAACAATGTCTTTGGCTAATGGACAGTCCTCCGTGCTGCCCATTTATAACACCTTTCCTATTATACCTGCTAGACAAGGTCTGACACCACACAACAAACATTACAGAATTAAACCTTAGCTGTAAAGTAAGCAAGCCTTATTATACCCAATTTTACAGTTGGGTAAACTTACATACTGGAGACATTTAAATGACTTTCCACAGCCTTACAGACTGAGTTGGTGAAGGCACAGAGCCTAGAAAAGTCCAGCTCTCAGTCACTCGCTCCAGGCTCCCCTTTGAGTAGGCAAATTTATTAAGCATGTGGTTAATACTAGGCTTATGAGCGAGGGGGCATCAAGCCATCACAAAGCTCCCTTCCTTCAACACGCCAAAAACCTGCTGCCAGCCAGCAATGACAGGATATTAATCGTGCCTTTCCACCATCCCCATGGTCAGAAGGCAGCGGTGATTTATCGTTTTGCAACAAAAGGATGTGACATTCACGACTTCTGACACAGAAACGGAGGAAAGCACACTGGGTCAGGGAACATTTGGGGCTTTTCTGACCCCAAAACGTAAAGGCAAGCTACAGTAAAACAAAGTGATAAAAAATGACACTGTTTTCAGAAGCAGGACAGAACATTTCACAAAATTCAGGTGTCCCTTATAGGGATGCCAGCCTTCCCAGGATGTGCTTTCCCTTAAAAAGCATCATTCTCCAACGATTAGCTGGCAAATCTGGTGTAGGCACCAATGGAGTCAAACCCTCGGAGGTGATGGTCATGCCCACGGTGGCCACACCGCTGGCCAGAGGGCTGCCAGGCACCAGCTCAGCGGTGGAACCGAGCCTGAATCCACAGCACAGAAACTTTCTTTTCCATACTCCCTCCACCGAAAAACTATTGAAATCCCAACGTTTTCATTACCGTGCTTGCTGATTACCTGGCTGTCTGTAAACAGATGCATTTTCCCTTCTAAGTGTCCAATTCATCCTCTTCGTTTCATTGAATAGTGCTGCAGTCTCGCCTTTTTCACATCGCAGGTCGCGGAAGACGCAATTACGTTGCCAACGTTAGATTGCCATTATTGGCAGAACGAAGCAGAAGGAGCTGGTGGTGAAAAGATCGTTTAATTCCGTAACAACCAAGGCAAATGAGTAACTCCAGAGGGAATTGCACTAGCTGCAGGTGCTGCAGTGGAGGGATGTGAGGACTCAGGGGAGTAATATGTGTTTTTCAGGATTTGGGGGGCAGAGCCTGCATGCTGGTTAGAAAGGCAGCTGAGGAAAATAGTGGGAAATGTTAAACTTAAATTAATCCAAAACCCAGAAAACGAGTAACTGGTGTATTTGGAAACTCCTTGAGGTGGGAAATTGCTCTTCAGCTTAACATGGAATTTGGCATCAAACACCACACGTAGAACCATGCTCTTACACCTCATTTTATTAATAGTAGCTTGAGAAACTGGGAAAACAAGAACCAATTCATCACCAAGAGAAGGAAGACCACTGTGCAATTGGCGTAGGAATACCAGGGAGACTAGAAAGGAGCTGGGAGTTGGTAATAAATTCATCCTTCAAGACATCCCCCCTACACCAGACCCCAAGCCCAATCTCTTGTGTGCAAAGCACTCCAAAAGAAGTCGTGGCCCAGGAGCAGCATTCGTTCCCCCTAGCTCTAACTTACTTTTGCTGTCCTAATTGAGTTTTTGTGCTGAAAATACATTTCTTCCGGAGGAACAAGAAAAGGGCAGGACAAATCCTGGCTGACTTCCAGGAAGCTCTAGTCATTTCAACATCATCCTCAGATTTAGACCCTAAAATGAATTATAAATGGACCAATTCTGCACTGCTTAATGGAGGCTTGTACAAGGCAGAGTGGGGATTCCAGGTCTCCCGCCAGCTGGGACAAAGCCTTAGAGGTACCATGGGTTTCATAACTTGAGGAAAACTCATCTGGGATTCCCTAACCGTAAATTCAAGGTGCCCATGAGACAGACAGTCCTCTCACACTGGCATAAGCCTGAAGTACATTCACTAATGAGGAGGGAGGGAGGGCAAGAGGGAAAGGAGAAGCGAGAAGAAACCAGGTCGCAGTGAGAACTCTGGGGGTCTGCAGAGAGGACCTATGGTGAGCCCCACTATGTTTTTTAACCAAATCCAAATGTAAATGGGCAAAGAATACTTATGCAAACACTAGCTCAGAGCTTGAGCTCTCCCTTTTCTTTCCAGGACACTAGCTGAGCGGGGTTTAACTAACATCCCCAGAATTCTGTCGCCCAACGGGACCATTTGGAAGGGGCGAGGACACTGGCAATATGTTAAACAGGGCTGCATCTTTCCTCTGAACCACTCAGCTCTCACCATTCCTGCAAACTTCTGCCAGATCTGTGAGACCAGCACTTCAGAAATAATCATGTGTAAGTTATTTGGCCAAGGACAGCTGCCCTGCATGCGGCACTGGCTCCTGTTCTCCCCGTTTCAGCAGCTGCCGGGGAAGGACAAGCACCAACATGCTCTTTGCTCACCGAAACACCCCGGGAAAACTCTCCCTGCTCAGTCCAGATGACATTGTGCCCCACGCAGGAGCCACGACGTTAAATAAAACTTTCTCAATGCATATTACATAGAGACAAAGAAATGAGCTGTATTTCATCACGTGAACTTTACAACCAGAAAAAGCAAGCACCTTGTTGGTACCGCTGCAATTTTGTCTGCTCTCTGGTCTCCACAGCATATGGTCTGACGGTGCTATTCCATTTGCTGTCCCTGGGAGAGCAGTTTGAAACGGAGAGAAATAGCATGGTACATTTGAGTTTATGGGGTATTAAAAGGGCTACAGTGAATGGTAGCCAAGGCACCGAAGTGAATTATTTATAGTGCAATTGCACTTTCTCCTAAACCACCCTTCAGACGGGTCAGGCCTCGGACGCTCCCATTAAGGTCTTGTTATTCCAAAGAAGCCAAGGTTGCATCCAACAATGCAGATATCCCACTTTTACATTAAACTGGGTTCAAGCAAGATTCATTCAGAGTAGCATGCTGAGAATGACATCACTCAGTTCTCTGGTTAGGGGCAGACCCAGATTTTACATAAACCTCCCTTCACCTAATTTTTCCCCTTTTTTAAGTGGGAATCTCCTAATGTACCATGATCTCTATATTTTCAAAATATTAGGACAATACCAAGACTCCCTTTTTTTCCCTGGCACTACCGAATATAAGAGTTAGCCAAGATGTCTCTTTGAGCTCAGGTACCAGCTAGGTCCATGGAAATCTAATTTGCACAGAAAAATGGCACCAGTTCTGCTCTGCAGAGCGCTGCAGTGATTTGCTGCATCATTTTTATGCTGTTACGATGTAGACCTTGTGGTTTGCTGAAAAAAGCGTTAGCAATGAAGTTTTTCAGCTAGAGGAGATCTCCCCTGACTGATACAGAACCCACACACTGCTCCGCACCCTGCGGACCCCTCTTTTTTTTTGTGGGTAGAGTTTGCTTTAGCCACACTGGAAGGAAAAACAAGACCTAACAGCCTAACAAATTAATCAAGGCTCTCAGTGACAAAGCTATACAGAAAAGGGATTAAAACAAACCCTTAAACGTAGTCAGGCTACAATTCTCCAGGAAATACTAATATTAAAGACTTCTTAGCCTGTATTTCCTATCCGACTGCAGCCGCTTGTCTCGCAGCCCTGCAGAGAGGTGATTCGGATTCTTTCTTTGGGGCAGTTTTGTGGCTAGAAGAGGGTAGATCTTGTAGCAGGGCTGGAAATCCTGATGCCCTCCTTGCACTGGACCCCCAGGCATCCTGCACAGCATCCCACTCCAGATGATCTATGTCCAGCCTGAAGGATACGAGCAGGATGTTGGCCACCCAGACCCTTGCACTAGGGAAAGAAAATTCCCGGTGATGAGCAGCCGCCGTGCTGCACACTCCTCCTCTGTCTTGGACACTAGTAAGTAGAGCAGAAATACTGTCTCAGCAGCAAACTAATGGGTACATATTTTTATGAGACTCGATAGCACTTTAATTGATTTTATTGCAATTTATGGCATTTGCATAATGACGTGAGTCAGTCTAAAGGTAGGGAAGCAGGAGGTTATAAAAAGCATTTCAGAGTCTCATTCTCAGGGAGTTGAGTCCAATCCCAATTTTAACATTCCAGTTTTCTTATTTCTGGTAAAACGGTTGTTTTGCATGATTTTCTGAAGCAAGTAGCAGCATTCTGACAACATGCTGACTCGCAATAGCATCTGGGAGTGCTAGGAAATCTGTGACATCATCAACTGATGGAATGGAGTCTCTAAGTACAGGAAGTTTAAGCCAAGAAATCAGATTTACTTTGTTCATTCCCTTTATAAAGAACTTCCCCATCAAACCAGAAGCAGTGTCACCAGTCTGCTGTAGCCAAGCCACATGCCTCCACCAGCTCTGCCCCGTAACTTGAGCTCTGCTCTTGCACCGAGGACACAGGTCACCTTACCAACCAAAACACAAGACATAAATATGGTTAATGGGACAATATTATGACTTAAATGTAACTAAAGAGGATGGTGTTATCCGTGAGCACTTGCATAGACTGAACAATATGGAAGAGTGCGTATGTTGGCTCAGTGCAATGGGACCCATTTGAATGGTAGACTTGTAGCTAAGTAAGATGACCAACTTTATTAGCGTGTTTTTTTCCAGCACAGCAGCCATGATCTATAACTGCATTAAAAGCAGCACTCAGAAAACAAAGCTTGGCCAGCATCACGCAAAATGACTGCTGTAAACGGGACCGTTGCCCACAGACACCTCATCTGATAGACCTTTCTACCTTGGCAATGCTCGAACTGCCCCGTGAAGGATCGGTTTCCGTCACGCATTGCAACCCGCTGGCTTCATTCCATTCACCATCAACAGAACTAAACCAGGAGATTTTTCATGTTCTCTTAATGGACTCCAACAAAAATGAATTGTCGGAATGAGAATTCTAGTCATAACAAATAACAAAAAAAGCTGTAATTAATGCTTGTTAACAAACTTGTGGAAGTAATTAGACTACCTTTCAGCAGAAAACAGTACATCTTGATATACCACCATTGTTGTTGTATTATTATTAAATATGATCCTTTCCAGGCCATCCTGCTTTTCTGGATCCCGTCCCACATACAAAGATTGAACAGGCCATATTTTTGGTAAACTCCCAGAGTATTTTGAGCCCAGGGATTGCTATTTTAATACCAACCACTAAAGAAATTAAAGTAACAAAACACAAAAGACAACGTAGGAATTCATCAAGTCTAAATCAAATGCAAGTAATCGTTTGTTCAAATGCATAAATACTGGGTTGGTGTTAATAGCAAACTGCTAGCAGCTAGAATACAGCATTCTTTGAAAGTCAAAGAAGCAAAATCAATCCTTTCATGGTAGAGTCTTTTTTTAGTTCCTCCGTAGCTAGACTAACACCCAAGAAAACAACGCACGTGATCCCTAATCCACGGTCTGTGCTAACGGCAAAATACCACGTCAGGACTTTGTCTAGCGCTCCGGTGGCATCGGCTGGGCAGCGGAAAGGGGTCAGAATCACAAAGCGGGTCTCACCGTACCCCCGGGTGAGAGGAGGGGGCAGGGGAAGATCGTACCTCCCTCCAGGAGCAGGGATGGGGAACAGCAGCAACCCTATGGCTCCGGGAACCCCCCAAAGCCCACCAGGGACTCGAAGGGGCTCTGGCCAGGGGCTGTAGTGCGGGGATGCACATCTCACCCCACAGTGCAGCCACTCACGCGTGGCCTGTGGGGACAGCGCAGAGCCACGCGATGTGCAATACTTGTGTGCTGGCCATTTCTGTTCTTGCAGCTTCATGTGATCAAACGCTGTCCCAAGTAATGTTGCCATCCTAATTAATTACCGAAATTGAGTCTAGCCCAGAACTAATACTAGTCAATACTTGGACTTTCTTCCAAGTGACAGTCCAAACCCACTTTTAATTTAATAATCCTCACAGCACTCCTGTGATCTAAATGGGTTTCATTACGCTCACTTTACAGATGAAAAGTGCACAGACATTAAAATAAAGTCACAATCCCCCATAAGCCTGACTTTGGGTTAGGCCATCTGGCAGAAAAATAGCTGGGGCAGAAAGCAGAAACCCTGACCAAGAAGGAAGGAAAGTTCAATCCGCAGCTCTGGGACGGGAGCATTCTCCTTCCTGCCCCCTCGTAGGGGACAAGAGGCTCAAGTCATTCCGTGCTACAATTATCTTGCTACTCTGAGAGCTAAAATAACGTCTACAGATGGTCTAGACAAAAACACACAGCTAATTTTAGCTTAGACAGAACCTCGTGTATATATCTGGGGGAATAAAATTAGATGCACCTTTTCTACTTTCTAAATTATCAGGAAGAGCTTAGTCCATAAACAAATATCAGCCAAAACCTAATCTTATGCTCTACACAATGCAGCTCAGTATTTATTTTTTTCGTGCAATACCACAAATAGCCAAAAAGCATATTTCCTTTTGTACATCTACACAGACACGATTAGAGCTGGCTATTCTTTGTCTATCTTGTACAATCCTATTACCACACAGTAATGTGTCCCTCATACCCTTCACAGATTATTTTTCTGCTTCTTCAATTCTGTTAAATAATTAGTGGTAATTGCCCTAAGCAAACGGTTACCAAGCAATCCAATACTGTCAGTAAGCAATTTGTGATTTTGAGATGCCCTTGTCATCAAGTTGGTGTCACGGGAGCCCAGAAGACGACAGCCAGTGTGTACACCCACAGCACTGCTCTTAAGGTTCACGGGGGCAATGAGCAGGAGGATCTGCATCAATGCCTACGTGTTCTGGCTTAGGTGGCACTGGAAAGAAGGGGGGCAGTGGCATTGGGGTGAAGGATAGGGCTGCTCTTGGGAAGCAGGACTAAAATCGTCATCTGCAGGAGAGCAAGGAGGAGGAGAGTGGGAAGAGGCTGCATATGGAGAGAGATGCTTTGCATCCTTCAGCATGAGCAACAGTGGAATTCTCCAAAACCACCATGAAAGCTTCCAGCTTACATACTCACTTCTCAAAAATATCAGATTCCTTGTGAATAACAGAAAAAACAGTTATGATTCTCCTCTGCCTCCCCACCTCGTTAGTCTGATTTTTTTGTTTGTTTGTTTTAGCCTTCTATAGGTTAAAATTTTTGGCTTTTTGGTGAAAGCCAAAAATAATTTAAAAAAAATAGTATCTTTTAGTGAGTGTCCAATTGTGCTGTGCTTACCCCAAACACACAGAGCCACCAAAACACAGCATGCATAAAGAAATCCACCGCACGTGTGGCACTGCCATCCTGCACACGACGTGGGGACCCGGTTACACATCCCAGCACCCACTGCTTTAAACAGCCCCAGCATCCTGCGTGAAAACGTTTTCAAGCCTGCCCCTTGAAGTAACAACAGAAAAACAGCATTAATGGCTATCGGGTCTTTATGCCACCGCACGGGATGAAAGAAATGCAGGCTTACCTGGCACACCTCTTCTCTGGGATTAATTATTTTTATTATGGACAGTGATCTGCGAGTTCACTCTCGGCAGTCAGCGGGTGTGATGGTAAGTGCAGCCTGTTACGCTCCAGACAAAAGGCAATTTGCAGCTTTTACACAGTGGTATGCAGAATAATGATACTGTTTACGCTCTTCAGTACCTTTCATCTGAGGAATTTGAAGTTCTTTGCAAACAGTAACTTAAATATCCCTCAAGCCGGACATTTTACCTTCCCTTTACGGGTAAGCGAGGCAAAAGCTGCATTCAACTTCTTCGGACAAGGCTGTCAACAGTGATGGTGCTTCCGCTATGATGAGGAGATGTGTCAATCCATGCCTCAGGCTCCCAGGACTGCTATTAAAATAATGCATAACCTTCATTTATCACTATCATTTTCTCACTTAAGTCCTCCACACTACTCATTTATTCCACTTTTTCCAGGCGTACAAATTCTCCATTTCATACAATGCCTTTTAACAGTTTACTAAAAGCAATTAGCACCACTAGTACTCACATAGCCTGGATTTTCAGTGCTGCCATGGGCTACTCTAATTTATGTTTTGACCCGTCAGGTCTTCAAAGATGAAAATCAAACCCTTCTAAAGCCACTGAATAAATTACCACCTTTATAACAAAGATATGACTAATACAATTCTAGTTAATTCAGGATATTCTGAAGTATTGCTCATGGCACCGCTGCTGGATAAATATAAATGTTCAAACAATTTCATACTTCAGCATGGTGATATCCCTGTGATGCATCATCCTGGATCCACATAATTATGAAGTAAAACTAAAGTGTATTTTAAAAGACCTTTTACTCATTTCTCATATATGTAAAACTCTCATCACTCATGCATGCACCATCCCCGTAATTGCAGAAGTGGCATTGTAGCATTGCTGTTCTGACAGCATATTCTAGGCAATTTTTCATTTTCAGGGAGATTTTTTTTTCTTTCTTTCTTTCTCTTTGTTGGATTTTTTGGGGAGGGGGTTTAATAAAGTAAGACAAACCTAACAGCCCATTACACCTTGCTTCTAGCAACATCCAAATACTCAGTGGCAATTAAAGGGAAGCGCTCTCCCAGCATCGCTGTGGCACCCACCAAAGCCAAGTGTTGATGCTCAGAGGTGCTGGGGTGGGAACAACCTGGAATAACAACGACCAGGCCTGAAGTCCTGCAGACTTCACCCAGCTACATCCCACTCAAGGCCAAAGCAACTGACCGAGAGAAGGAAAAAAAGCCCAAAACCCCAACAGGAATAAGGAGGTGGCGAGACTCCGGGAGGCTGCCTGCGCTCTCCAAGCCAGCGCTGCCGGGGTGGCCAGACAGGCCATCATCACTCCCTCCTGCCACAGCCCTCTCTCCCAACACTTCTGCCCTTCTGCACACTAGCACAGTCATCCGTCGGATCTATCCAAAAGTCCCTACGCAGCAAGCCCTCGGATGCGCACCCGCCTGCACTGCTTTTGCTAACTCCCATGCAGTACAAAGCCCCAAAACCTGGGGCGCACAGAGCAGCAGCACACCCCTCTCCACTGCTGGTGAAAATCAAGGCACAAATTCCTGTTCCCAGCAATGCTGGACCAAGGCTATAGACCACCTCCACCTGCGCATCCTCGCTACCCCAGACCCAGAGTTGGAGGGGTGCCAGGATTTGGCCACAGTGTCACTCCGATATAGGTTATCTGTCCACTAAAGCCACCCATCCAGATAAGTGTCACCCACTATGCAGCACACAAGGCACCAAAAGTGGGCATTATTTCATGCTGATCAGTATTTTACAGCTATATGTCCAATCTCTGTTTTGGATTTCAGTAAAATCTTATCAAAATAAATAAGTCATTTATATGCAGGATCGTATAAACACTCTCCTCTCTGTCTTTGTCTTCCCGAGAAACCGGCAGGCTACATTTGCCTCTAAGTTACCTGGATAAACAGATTGCTAATATAACCAATATATGTGATAATATTCCTAAAGCATCGTTTTACAAAAGGGCAAAATTGTTTGACCCGAACAATTCCCAATATGCTTTATATGTTAGTGTTGATAGAAATCTCTCCTGCTCTCACTTCAGCATAAATGAAAAAACAACTACAACAAAAGCCCTTCAAAATACATTAAAAAAATAAAAATCTGCAAATCTCCAGAAATTACTTTCTCACTGGCATGAGCAATTTTTACCTCATCACAGGCCTGAGAAGCTTTGGTTCTCATTTTGGAAACTGCTCAGATCTAGAAATGTCTGTTTTATCTGCAGTTTGATGTGCCAGATCAGTCAGTCCCCAGCCCACGAAGCATCCACAGGGAGATTTGCAGAAGTTTTTAGGTGCCTAAAAATGAAGATAGGCACCTCATGGGACTGGAAACGAATGGGAACCGGGCTATTTTTGTTAGGGTCTGTGAGAATTCACCTGGGCTTCATAACAGCCAGCAGTACAACCAACAGCTCCATCATGTTCCAGCACAGACAGTCCAACACCCACTCGCTGTGTGCTCAGCATGGTCCGTGCCTTCGAGCCGGTCCTTCAGCTACATGGCTTGAGGACAAAGTGGAAAAACATGATCATGGCACATACCCAGCAAAGCCTGGAGCTCTACCATCCCTACAGGAGGTTTCCCGAGAGACCACTACCACTGCAAACGGAAACCCTTGAGGATGCGCACTGCATGAGCCATCATCTTCAGTGGGTGCTCCGTGAATGGGTCCTGTAGGTGGATAGTACATTAATCTCTTGACCAAAGACTCATTTCACTTCATCCACAGACACGTAGACAGATTCCAACAAGTCAGCATTGACCAAAACATTGGCTCTGCTTCTCATCATCCCTGATCTTCACTCTCACCCCACCTGCGGAGCGCTCTTGCCACCACAGCCTCGTTCTCACCCACCTGGTAACACAGAAGGTGATTCCAGTGTTGTATGAGACCGGAAACTTCATGTGCGAATCAACCCTGAGGAAAGGCTGTCCCACTCTTCAGCAGGAATTACGTGTTTGGTAGTCCCTCCCTACTGACTCACAGTCCCGTTCTTGGCTTGGGTTGGAGATTGTGTAACAACAAGCCCTAAGCCCTCTGCTGCCTTTCTACTCCAGCACATTCTTGGAGCACTGTCAATCAAAATCAGCTTAAAATAAATGAAATGCCTCACTAGTGTTAGGAATAAAAACTCAGCTTAGGAAAAGGTGAGGCTGTGCAACAAAACCATGGGTCAGGGATGGCACATGGGCACCCCCAGCCAGCGGGACACATTCCCCATTAATTCAGGACACGCACAGGTGATAAGAAAAATGGGTCTTTTTCCCCCCTAATCTAATTCAGATTTCACGCTCGAGGATGCCAGCTCCCTTTCTGCTCAGCCCAGACCCTGAGAGCAGCCCCAGCAGCAGCTCATTTGTTTCACACCAGGTTTGTTCCCTGCTCTCCGTGCCCAAGACCAGCCCTGTGATACCTGGTTGGCTCTTACGTCCGCATCCACAACCCCAAACCCCTTCTCTCCCTTTTCTGATTGTTGACAACAGGTCTGTTACTAAATCCAGGGCCTGTGCCAAACGGCTCTGGGTTTGCATTACAATCAGCTGGCCCGGAGATCTTTATTTCTGTTTTATCTCCCCCGCAATGTGTGCCACAGTCTAGAGACAGAAGACGGGCAGCGAGGAGCCCTGCATCCCAATCAGGGGTCTGGCACGCAGCGGCTATGCGCAGAGAATCCTGAACATGAAGACTATAGCAGTGCTAAGTGTGATTAACCTTCCCTTTCCCAAAAAACCCCGCAGTCTCCACCGAGGCAAATTTGTACATGCTTAATTTTCATTAATAGAATCAATATGCATGCACTTGCACACGTAGCACTGCAAATGAGCTATTAAAAAAAATAAAGTCTGTGTGTGAGTCTCTTCCCCACAAATGGGCTCTTGGAAAATATGTTCAGCAACTGCGTTTTTCCGGAGTTATTAGATCACCCAAGATCTTGGCTGAAACGTTCGAATTGGGGTGCTAAACAGAGACGGTTCAATTCCAGATTTATGTTTAAATAAATGACCTCATTTTTGAGAAGCTAAACCCAAAAGAGCTCAGAGTTACATTAAAGGGCAGCATTTAAGTGGGAAAACAGTTTCTCTTCGCATTTATTTTTTGTCATTGTTGTTAGCATTCTGCGGGAAGGTTTTTTGCCCTTATAATGATATTTAATAAACCATTAATGTCACTAATTTGCCTAGGCTTCTAACAAGGCTGGCCTGAAAGGCTCTGTTCCCTTATTCCTGCATTTTCTTAATGAAATAAACTTTGTTCTCACCCTGTCATCTTTGCTGAGGTCTTTCATCTGCTGTTCAGCTATTCTTGAGCTTTTCAGCCCATTTCATAAGCTGCAATATAGACGTTGCCAGATCAAAAAACGCTGCATTATCACCTCCAATTAAGCAATCAGGCTACGTGAATCCCCCAGGGAGGAGGAGTGCCTTCAGGTTGCTCAGCCTGGTGTCTCTGCTCCCTTCGGCTTTACATTTCTATTTCTTGGGTTGCCCCAGGCTGTTTTAGGGACATTATACTGGACAGAAATATTGCCATGGGTTATCCCAGCCAGCTGCCAGGGCAGAGAGGATTTCACCTTGCAAGACCAGCCCAGATAAACTGGAGGAAACCTATGGTTGGGCACAGCTTCTCCCCAAACCCACACAACCAGACTATCCCAGTCCTCCACCAAGGCAACAATAACTAAAGCTGCAGCGTTCTGTATGCACGGCACTGAGCTTGGACTGAAGTATGAAGTCAGGCAGGAGCGGCACGATGGGATGCACAGTGACAGGGAAACATGGAGCCTCTAGAAAACCATTGCTGGTCTCCCAGAGGTCTCCAGGCACCAGACAGGACAATGGCCACCCTCTCCAGCAGCAGGAGAGTGCTTCTGGGCAGGGTCGGAGCTGGCAACAGGCAGCAAGAAAATGCAATATTCCAGTCAATGACTGTCTGGTGGAGTAAAAAAATATGAACTCATTTTTAAAGTGACCTTCAAAAGGGATCTCCTTTCTGAGGATTCACCCTCCCCAGGATGCTCAAAGGGGGACCCACTCTGGACCAACACCACGTCTTGACTTTTCCCATGGGAAGGAAAAGGGCGGCCAAAGCGTAGCATCAAAGACAACCACAACACGCTGTGATCAAGTGTTTAAATCATATCCTGACCCTAAATAATTCATCAGGCTCAGAGCTGGATAACCAGAGGTGAGGCACTGGGGGATGGAGCCCAGCTCTGGGGAAGACACTTGCCCTTTTCCCGAAAGGAACGAACCTTTTACAGCGACCGGAGGGTCGGGAGCCTTCTCCCTGCAGTAACACCCAACGTCTCTCTTGCCTAATATCTGAATGTCTTTATGTTAAGGGCTCACAGGGCTTTGCTGGGGATGGTCCCACCTGGGGAGCACCCCAAATCCACCCTGAGCTTTGCCCACCTCTCCGCAGGGATGATCCCGTTCTCACAGCATGCAGCTTCCTTTCTTTAATATTAGCAGGGATTTTAAATATTCCAGGGCTTTTCTTTGTAAAATCCATAAAATGCCAGTTGAAGTGCCATTCATGTTGAAAAGCTGCCTCTCTCCATCAAGGCTTTTCGGACTAAACACAACAATATAACAAACATTGGCCATTAATAATTGAGAAAAACTGCTTCCCTGCATGTTATTTTTCATCAGAATGATGTGTTATTAGTTTATAGATATATATTTTTTAGCTGAAGGCTTTTTTGGCAGCAATTTGGCCTTCACAATAATGGACTTTACTGTATGTAAAGCCTTGGAAAAATTATGTTTTTGAGAGAGGCTCAATAGTGAGTGAAACCTGGTTTGGAGAGGGAATTTGCTTTACCGTGAAATAGAAACGCAGTGCCATCTTTTGGCTACTGGCTCTGCCAACATCCTGGCTGGGTGTCCAGACAGTGAAACCCCTTGCCACATCAACAGCTGGATTTAGGTCTGGTTGTTGCTGTCTAAAAGAAGTCTTATTTTTCCAAAAGCCACAATAATTTCCAGATTCAGTACATATGCAAAGGAAAGAACATTCATCCTGGAGGTCAGGGGTCTGCCCTTTATTCTCCTCAGCTGCAGCCATACTTTTAACTTATAAATACACATGTTCGTGTGCTTGAAAAGCACTGCAACAATGGGATATCACACTTCCTCCCTGGGATGTCAATTAACAGAGATTCCCACTGGAAACCAAAGGGGCAAATACCATCAGTGCCTGAGCAGCATGGACAGACTTAGAGCTGCCTTACAAGCGTTTTCAGCAAAAAACACTTATATTAAATACTGTCTGAAGCTTTTTCTCTCTCGCTTTCTCTCTGTCTCTCTATATATTATGTTACATACATAGTTATATCTCCATACAAGTGTTTTGATCAAAATCCACTTATATTTTAAAGACATGCTGAAGCTATTCCCCTCTCCCTCCCTATATACATCATATATATAGATATATCTCCATACCTATCCATAGATGTCCATATCTCCATCAATCCAGCCAGGTGCTCTGTCACCCTTTGGAAGAGGTCAGTCACCGTGTATCTGGCCAGCAGTAGGGTATTCAGCAGCCCTCCGAGTCGGTCCCTTCAGAGCCATTCCTGTCCCTTGCTCCTATGCAAAGAAAGCAGCTTCAGAGGATTTTAAACTGCTGATTTTCAGGCCCAGTTTGACAAATTGCCAGGGTTAATTCCAGTGCAGGGCTCTGAAAATCCAGAGAGAGAATTTGAGCCTCAGCTCTACATTCAATTGCCAACTGATTAAGGGTAGCGGTAGCTCAATAATCAACTACATAAAGAGGTTATACTACCAAAGCACAACACACGATATCGAGATATTTTGCATTCATCTCATAAACGTGACTGTACCTTTTAATCAGTATTTTTGCCTAGACATCACCTTTCCTTTCTGGTCTCACAAATGAGAATCTTTAAATGCTTCCTTTTTTGTTCTATAGAACTGACTTACTGGAAGAATTCAGTAAGTGTTCATCGTATGGAGAAAAGGACACATTTTGGAGCTCTCCAGATCAATGAACATTACAGCACTGCATTACACAATGTTATTTTTCTTTCCTAGGGTCACAGAGAAAACAACATTCTAGTTTTGTTCCAAAGATTGGGAGTTATTTAACACAGAAAAAAAGTCATAGGCGAGCCAGCATCCAGGCATGTCCTGCAATTAAAACCTTGACTTTACATTGGCATCAGGAAGTCTATTAAATGCTGCTGTGGGCAATATGTATTTGACATTGTACAGGTGCACAACACACTGGCAAAGCATCCAAATGAATGACAAAACCCTACAGAGCTGCAAAAACACCCTCCGGCTACGAGAACGAGACAAAGCTACATCTTGATTAGTCAGCAAAGGCTGCCAACGGCAGCGACGGAGAGTCACCACCAAGGAAAATCTCTGTTCAAAGGCAGATGACATCTATTAAAAAGCCACAAGAACCCAAACAAATAAATATGTGCTGAATTTTATAGATATACATATAGATATAGCTTAAAGCCAAAACAATTGAAAGACAAAAGTCAACACGTATTTAATAGTCGTTTCACCTGCAGAGCTCGGTAGGGAGGTTCATATCTCATGGGGCAAAAAAAATAACAAGTTCCTTCACAATTTAGCTATCCAAACCTTCCCTTTTTACACCAGCTTTTATTACGTTGTTTCTTTAGGCATCAGGGTTAGTTTGGCTTTTTGGTGGAGTGTTTCCTTTTCCTTTGACACAGATAAGCTCATAGACATAGTTTGTTCTGACCTTGGAGAGATTACAACTACCTTAGCAATCATCTCGGATTTTATTCAAGCTTTAAAAGTGAGCAGGAGTGGAGTGTTTGCACAGACATCACCGGGATATAGAGCCACCTCCCGAAATGTTTGTCCTATAAAGTCCCTAATGACACTGTGCTGGTTTTACTACTGCTACAGCGCTGAACTGTATCACAACTGACACCAGAATTTTATATCTGTAATGACTGTCATCTGCCAGCTCTACCCAACACCTGGTTTTCCTGCTTAACCTTCACTTCCTGGCAATTATAGAAAGCAATATTAAAATTCCTCCCCAGGCACTTGCTTCCCAAAGACAACATTTTGAAGCTTTTA
Organism: Eurypyga helias; assembly: GCF_000690775.1. Lineage (NCBI taxonomy): Eukaryota > Metazoa > Chordata > Aves > Eurypygiformes > Eurypygidae > Eurypyga > Eurypyga helias. Next base: position 152,501 of record NW_010228796.1, read on the forward strand.
AACCACCAGTAGCTTTTAAAAGACAAAAAAATCTGAAAAACTAAAAAGCAAAAAGAAAGAGAGGAAGCCCGGGTTGCATCAGTTGTTTAACCATTTCAGGTATGCACTGTTTACTTGCTCTTTGGCTAGAACACGACTGAGATTTTTTGTTTTAATACCTGTTAGAAGAGGCAGCATTTAAAAACCAGCTACACCGAATTAAATGCATCATCTGGAATAAAATCATAAACAACTCCCCCGTAAGCTCTACACAAACTTCATGCCACAGGACCTCTTTGTTCGACTCACCGCTCATTTGAATTTCATGAACATCAGTGTAAGAGGTGTGTCTTCTGGGGGATGAGAAAACCCCAGATAGAGATCAAATATGGTTCTGATGCATGGCAAATATCATCAGCCTAAGTGGAAAAGAAGCTTACTGCGGATCCTGTCCATAAGGCAAGCAAATTCCCTGCAGCTCACAGAAGATATTGCAATGTAAAAGGATTGTGTTCTCTATCCAGGGTTTATTTCTCTAGGAGTAGAAAAGAAACTCTTAATAGCTGCCGAGGTCTTCCACCACTTTCCAGTCTCACATTTACAGCTCTCACCTGTATGACCACTGGCAGCCAGTGGCAGGGAACGAACAGTAATGCCACTGTAGCCCAGCAGCATTTCGTGGTAGCCCTCTGCCTCTTCAGTCCAGGAAGCCTCTTCGCAGGCAGCAGACGATGCTGCGCACAAACCTCGTCGCGGAGCTGCTGCAGCAATTGGGCTCTTGTGTTACTCACTGGTGACTTTTAAAGAAATCCTGCTTACAAATAGAAGTTTTAAGAATAGGGCAAGACATCTAAGTGGCTTTAGGAACCTCAATGCCCATGCTGGGGTGCAGATAAGCCATGATATGTATGCAGAAACCACTGTCCTCCCACTGAAATCGAACTTGGGCAGCTACCAAGACAAAGGACACCACCTTGATTCGACTCCATGGCCTTTGGGAGCCTATGTTGACTCAAACACCGTGGAGAAACCCAAGATACCTGTTGCCTCGGGAAGTTCCCCCAGCACCTGAGCCTTAATGACCAGCCTTGTGCCTTCCAGGAGGCTGGCCAGGTTTGACACCAAAGCACTGTCGGTATCAGGGCTCCCAATTCCAGAATCTCCAGGAAAACACAGCAACAGGAAGGGCTTCCTCTTTTTTCTGTGCTGTTTATTGTCTTATCCTCCCTGGCTAATGTCTGAAATTGAGACAACAAAAATCAAAGCGAGGGGATACAACTCAAAATCCTGAAGCGTGTCAAAGCAGATTTGAAACAGTTGATTTTAGTGAGAAGCAGAAACAGGATTTAAGGATAGTGCTCCATGATGTCGAACTGCGTTAATTCTCCTTGACAACTCAGCTAAGCACATTATGGCCTCGCCAGAAATGGGTGTGATTCAGCTGTCCCTCCCTGCCCCTTCCAAAGCGGAGCTAAATCGGGAAAACCTTGGCATATCTCACCTTCCTTGCTGCTGCTTAACCTGAAATGGATCTGGAGCAAAGCAACCCACAAAGCATCTGGGAGAGGCTGCTTTTCTTCCACAAGATGCAAATTGGTGCCAAAACAAACCCACAAAACCCAAGGCTGAGGATTAGAATCCTCCTAGTTTTGTTAGAAACGGCTTTGCATCCTTCATCCTGGTGTTTGAGAAAGGACTGCGGATGGGCATGGTGACCGCGGATGGCACCGCAGCGGAAACCAGTCCCATCTCCCGTGTCCATTCACCAGTGGTTGGCCAGTCCAAGAATTCGGTGGCATTTCCTCTCCACTTGTCAGAGAGGCCATGTACACACGCGGTCTCCTTCTCCCACAGCACTTAATATTCACACTTACAGTACTGACACGGTGACAGAGCTCAGCAATTCAGGCTCCGGTGTTTCTTCGATCCTTTGCAATAAGCAGAACAACTATGTCAGGTGTAATGCTATTTCCAAGCGCTCAAGCTGCCTGTCACTGAATTATCGATCTGAAGAATTCAAGCTGGTCACACATCACTTGCCCATTGAAGAAACCTGGCACGCGGTTGATACTTGCCGCACGCAGCCCTGGGGCGGCCGCCCTGCCCGGTACCTGGCTGCCTTACACCGTGGACCCAACCCAAAACCAAAGTCAGCGGCAGCACCACAGGTAGCCCTGGCTTAAGCACGGGTCTTCCTCCACTTTCCTTGCTTGGCAAGACTAGACGAAAACATTTAACGGTGCCTGCAAGTCATTCGTGTTGGCACTACTCACCCACGCACCCCATGCAAATAGCCGGTATCAAACGCAGCACGCACACGCCAGCACCGTGCTTCTTGAACTGCTAGGTTAGGTGTCTGTGGAACAACAATCCAGAATAAAACCATTAAAGCAGAGCATTTCCCAGCCCTCTGCCTCTGCTGCAGCTGGGTAGCAGCGGTCATTCCGCAGCACTGTCCATCATGGATCTGCCCGGTGCCCGGCCGCAGGTTGGGCTCCTTCATTCCATGCAGTAATGAGCAGTGCAAATAAAACCTGCCCCGCAGCTCTCAGTTTCAAAGGCCAGGGCTGTGCTGCACGTTTAATTCCCTGCAAGGGTCTGGCTTGCACCTTCCAGGGTGACATTGGAGAGTTCAACCAACCGAGGGCACTTGGCAGCAAGTGCCAGCACCGCCGTCCCCCTCCCCTGGGCTCCCCCGGCACAGGCCGGCTCCCTCCGGCCACAGGTGTCGCACCTTCCAGGGTGACATTCCAACCCGAGGGCACTTGGCAGCAAGCGCCAGCGCCGCCGTCCCCATCCCCTGGGCTCCCCCGGCACAGGGCCGGCTCCCTCCGGCCACAGGTGACATTTCCACGCGGCAGGAAGGGAAGGGCATGGGTAAAGGAAGCGGCAGCTACTGAATTTTTGGTGCATGTTTTCCCAAGGCTTGAGGAGAGCCCGTGCCACGCTCAGTCGTTTTACCTCGCTCATTTGTAATTGACCAGGTTTCTGCACTTCTGAAAACCCCACCGCAGGCCGGATTTTTGGTTTTAAACTGTACCATTGGGTGACAATTTGCTATTTCTAGTAGGGGCTTCGCTCAGGGCTCTTCAAAGAAGCAAAGGAGTCACAGCAAAGTTGCGATGAAGTGCCTCCCCCTCGGTCCCTCTCAGGGAAACCCACGCAGGAACAGCCTTCCTGGAGGAAGGGCAGCAGCAAAGCCAGACCCTCCTGAGCTGTTGTTTTCCAAAGCTTTGCTTTGCTGGCGGCACCGAAGGCACGCTTACAGCGGGGGTGTTCTACACGTCACAGGCTGGTGGCATCATTTAGTTAAGCGGGGGCAGAGGCGGAGATGGGGTAAAATCACAGCTTCGCTCCCCACACCGCTCCTGCGTGTCCTTGGGTTTTGTTTGTTCTTCCTGATGTCAAACACACTGTTGGAAAAAAAACATACGGCCTTGTTTAGAAGTCACATCTCCAATTACATTTAATTACTGCTGCTGTAAAATCGAGGGTGACTTGTATTAAATTTAATTACTTCCCTCCGCAGATGGCAAAGGCGGGTGGCCGAGGTGCGTCTCCGCGGCTGCTTGGTGGGAGACGCTGGGTCACGGCACCGGTGCGGTGCCTCGGGTCAAGCTGAGCTCAGAGGCAGGGCACGATGCCAGAGCCCCACGGGGAAAGGGAAAGGACCATGCTTGGGGTGAAAGGCCCTTGCGGAGAGCACAAAGCTTGCCAGGGCATCGCTGCCCAGCACAAAGCTGCAGAAGCAGGAAGAGTTCTCGCATCCCGCCACGCGACAGCTGGGAAATAGCACAGAGAAAGCAACCTGCGCTGCACGCACAGGGTACCGGGGCATGTGATCATGGGGTGCTGCTGCTCCCCAAAACCCCCATTGCTTGCAGGAGCAGCCCCGAGAGCCAGCGCTGGGATGGGCACGCACACGGCACCTCCCAAAACGCGATACACCGTGGGGGAGACAAGGTGTGCTCGTAATCCTGGGCAAGCAGGTCATGAAGGTCTCCATCAACTTCTGATATCCCAGAAGAGCTTTTCCCAGGTTTGCAGCAGGATTCCCTGACATCCAGTGGCCGTAATTCCCAGAGGATGGGTAAAAAAGCGGCATCTTCCTGGGAGTGTCAGCGCTGCCGGTCACCTTCTCCCTCGGGAAGCCATGAGTTTTGTCATGTGTTAGCATCCCACTGAATGGCAGAAGAGGACTTGTGCTGCTCCGAACACACCTACCAGCCCCAGGACTGTCGTGCCATGGCATTGTTCAACACAAATCTTGTTTACTAATAAATGAGTTTGAATTTATAATAAACTTGATGGTGCCTAACTGATAGGTCTAGAAAAAAGCCAATTATCTGACACTCTCAGCTATGATCCTAAAACAGATGTTTGAGTATATAAAATTATGTTGTGAGGTTTGAAACTGCAGATACAATTACAACCTTCATCTTTATTGCTGCTCATCAGTGTTAAACGCAACTACATCTACATTTGAAATTCCGTTATTACCATTTGTCTTCATCTCTCCCAAGCCAAGACTGACTTGCAGCATTGTCACACTGGTAATTACTCTCCTCCTCTGATGAATGAGCAGAGATGGTTGTGGAACCCATTTCACATTTGTCTTGTACAAATAACTTGTTTCTTCCTGCATTTCCAGGAGTGTTGGCTCAGCCGGAAAAACAGAAGTCTTTGGGGTAATGCCCCTGGGAAAGACATTGAGCTTTTAGGCTGCCAGGGAAGTAGAAATTCAGCCCAGCAACAGCAAGAGCTGGGGGCAGGTCAAATAAATATGGGTCTTCATTTCCTTCCCACATCTTTATATTTATTTTTAAGAATACTTTTTATAGTTTGCACTTTCAAGGTTTTCTTCATAGCAACAAGGGCTGCTCCACGTACCCAAAAGACCCATCATCTGTTCCTGTCACAACGTGCCTCCAGGACCTGGATTTTCAGGAAAGCTAAAAATACTGCAAATTCTGGGGCAAGCCCCAAGAACTGATGCCACAGCCTTCAAGCACAGAGAGAAAATATCACGGGCTGTAAGCGCTCCTCCCATCGCGGTCAGGCGAGGAGAAAGGCTTTTTCTCCGGCCCAAAAGTGCAGGAATTCGACACAGAAGAGGAGCAGGGTGCAGAGGTGGGGGTTAACCCTCCTGGTGCTCATTTTGCCATCTTAAATAAATGACAGAGAGCTGAAAAAAACCTGAGTGACCCTGCCTGCAGCCCCCCACCCCGGGCGGTGGGGACAGGCAGCCCCCTTCTTTCTCCCCTCGAGCAAACGGAAAGACGGTTCCCAGCAAAATGAAAAGAGAGGCGATGCTGGCCTCTTGTGGCAGCTCCTTTTTCTCATCCCTTTTTTTTTTTTTTTTAATAAAAAATAGTAATTTTCAGAAGTTTAAAAAAAAAAATTAAACCCACTACCACCCTCCCAGAAACTGCCCAGAATCCCAGACCCTGAAAAGAAAACCGCAGTGTCCGCGTCAGAAACTGCCCAGAATCCCAGACCCTGAAAAGAAAACCGCAGTGTCCCAGTGCGGGAGGCAAGACGGTGAATGGGACGAAGCTCAGCTCCCACCCGGCATCCCCAGTGCAGCCACATCCCCACGGACGAGGCAGGGAGATGGGCTGTACTGGGAGAGAAGAAACTGCCATTTGGACTGGGGAAGCAACCAAGAAGCTGCAGGTTTCACCTGCCAGCCGGCACCGCTTACGGAAGGGCCGTGCTCCCTGAAAAAACCCAGAATAGAATGTGTTTATCCACAAGGCTCCCATGCAGCTTACCTGTGGGATGATCAGTAAATAGAGGGAAAATGAATTCCAAGCTGGTCCTGGAGCAACAGGTCCCTGGACAGGTCCTGCTCCCATCCCACCCGCAGCCCCACAGCCGGGGGCCACGGGCCAGTCTGCAAAATGAGGAAAAGAGGAAAAAAAACACCCTATTTTCAGTTCTGGGGTTCCACTCCCACCCCCTGCCCATCTTCGTTTGTGTTTCGCAGGGTGTAACGGCCCGCACGGCTGACGGGATTCCTGCTCCAAGCGTTGTCTCACT
>NW_010228796.1:158546-209792 GCF_000690775.1 Eurypyga helias
CCATGGGATCAAGGGGAAGATGCCAGTCCCTGTGAGCAGAGCCACCCTGCAGGTCCGCGCAGCCCTCGGTGTCCCCAAGACCCTCCGTGCCCCTGAGGTGACTCCGCGTGTCACATCCCGCTGAGGGCTCCGGCAGCGCGCAGGGGAGGATGGAGCTGCAGGCAGGCGGGAGGGGATGGACACCGGGAACGGGGCACTTGGGCAGGAGGGAAGGTAGGAAGGGCAGGGGCTGCCTGCGGAGGCCCCGGGCAGGCAGGGAGCTGTAGGACGAGGAAGGACGAGCTGCTCTGGGGGTGTGGAGCCTCCATGGAGGACGGCGAGGGACCGTGGCAGAGAAGCACAAGCAAGGGGTGCTGCAGGGACAGGTTCCTCACCCCAGCATGGAGAGGACATCAAGGTGAGAGGCCACGAATGCCGCAGCGCTGGCTCCTTCCCTGCTCACCTTCTGGTGCCCAGAGCCGACTTCTCCATCCTCCTCCTTCCCGGGGAGCTGCCATGAGCGGGCTGTCCCCGGCTCCGCTGCCAGCCCAGGCTTTGGCCGTGCCATCCCCAGCATCCCAGCCACTGATCAGGGAACAGGAGATGCCAAACTGGGCCGGACCTCAGACAGCGCCTGCTGGAAGCCAGTATCGGACAGGGAGCCAGGAGCACGGTGCAACAACTGCTGCCGCCATGCCCACCACCTCCTCCCTGCACCGCTGCGCTCCGGCACTACGGGGGGCACACGCACCCCATGCGTGTGCACGAGATCCTCTTCCAGCCGCTGCGCCCATCGCACAAGCCAAATTCAGGGGCGACAAAGCCAAAACCCGCGGGGCCATCGCTCGCTGCAAGGACGCTGATCACTCAGCAGCTGCTCCTCGCCGAGCCCGGGGTGAGCAACGCTCCCCAGCTCCACGCCACCTCAGCTCCCATCCTCTGCCGGCTGCTGGGAAAGATCTGCCGGAAACAATTAATATATGTAGGTTGTTTATTGATTCCAACATATTAATAGATTGGATAATAAACAGTACTTTTAAACATTCTCTTAACCAAAAATATAACAAATATTTACAATCACTCAGTAAAAATACAAAAAGCATACAGAGGCACTGTCTTTCTAAAAGACATAAGTGTAAGAGGTATCAAAAAATAGGAGACAAACATTGCTTGTTACAGAATACTTTACAATCACTGACTTGTGCAGTACAATTGCTATTGGAATATCATTACATCTGTGCAGTTTTGCCAATATGCTCACATATTTAGAATTAATACCAAGCCAAACTGCATTCCAGGTCTATCAAAAATAAAGATAAAACAATAAAAAGCACAACATAAGCAAAAGCTGGGTTGGGAATTCAAGGTAGATCACCCTCTATACAAGCGTTCTAAAACATAATGTGTAAAGCTTTTCTAAAGAGAGAGTATCCCTTTTTTCTTCTCTTTTGCAAAGGCAGTGGGAAGTTTACCCTTTAAAAAATTCCTAATTCTACAATGTTCTGTAAAAACTTAAAATGACGGGTTCGTGTTTGCACTGCTGCCTGCGATGAAGTGGCCGGGGAGATGATGGAAGGCTTCCCAATGCTTCCCAACGCACCCAATGCCACTCAAGCTCCTTCCGCAAGCGGCATCGCTGACAGGTTTGGCCCCTGCGGAAACAGGGCGGGTGCCGGCAGCCCCCAGAGCACTGCGCACCCCATCCCGAGCAACGGGCTCCGACCACCTCCCAGCGAGGCATCGCTCCCCTCTGACGCTCGGTATGCAGGTAAAGGCAAAACGAACGAGTTGTCGCCAGCAAACGCCCACCCTGCTCGTCCACCCTGCACTGCAACCCTCCGCAGCCACGGCCTTCCCTGCCTTGTCTGTCTGGGAGATGAAACCAGGACTCCGAGGCTTGGTGATCTCATTTTCCCCTTTCTGCAGCGGGAGAGGCCAGTTACAGTCTACAAAACAGCTCTGCTTTTTCAGGAATTACTTGGAAGTCCGAGATTTGTAAAGCACAATGAAACACTGTATGGTCACATCACAAATAGCCGAAACGCATCTTCTGCCTGTCAGCCACGAGCAAACGACGGGAGCAAAACCCAGGGACGGCAGTGGAAGAACGCGACACGAGGCATTTCAACTGTTGACGGAAATTAGAGCCTGAGTTAGAGGAACCGGGCGGAAGGACCACGTCAGGAATCTGTGATCCTGAAGACACCGCTGCCATAAAAGCGTGTACAGCAGGCACTAACCACCACCTCACTTCCAGTCGGATTACTGAAAAAAGGGATAATGTCTCTTCAAATCCATACCAGACACACTACATTCGGCTATCGGCCCCGATCAATGTGATCGGGGGATTTAAAAACAACCAACCAAACGAAACCCCCGGCACGGAGCGGCGGAAGCAAGCCACGCTGCCAGGCGGAGAAGCGGGAGTAGCTCCCGTGCCCGGCGTTGAGGCGTGACTTGTTTACACCAGCCGTGCTGGGCCTCAGGAAAGCGTCATCAGCGAGACCTTCCCTCCCGTTCAATCTCCTCAGCGCCCTGCAGAGCCCCGCGGAACGGACGGACGCTGCTGATGTGCAAACACCCCGTCCCACTGGGTCACTTATTCAACTGCTCTTTCAGAGGAGACCCCAACCCGCCCGCCGGAGCTTCACCATGTCCGTCGCCGGCGGCTGCGGCTGCGGGTTCGTGGGAAGTCACCTGAGCCACCGCCCCTCACCCCGCAGGCTTTTGCTCACCAGGCTGAAAGGAAAGCGGAGCTCCCAGCCGAGGGCACGGGAACCGTACGATGCTATTTACCAGGCACAGCACAGATGATGTCCTGACCAAACACGAAGCCCGGTGCGCACTCCACAGAACTACAGCTGACGGTGGGGTTGCTAGCACTTGGATTTATATCCCACAAAAAATACCAGTTTGAAGTTATATGATCAACATCACATGTGCTGAAAACAACCGCTCTGCCCTGCCTCACCCTGACACTGACGCTGATCTTTGTTCATTAAGGCCCGTGCAGGTTCGTTATATTAAGGCCTCAGATAAACCAAAACGCATTTATTATGATATTCCTCAACTGTTTTTTAACATATTTTCTTTTCAACCATTTGCTCCTCAGGTACTTGTGCTAAAAATTCATAGACCCAACCACTTAGTCCTGGATTAGGCACCCCTTCCTCCACCTCCTGTTTATGTGGGAATTCCAATGGATACGGGTAAGCTCCAGCCACCTGGCAACATCCAACCTGGCACCTACGACGGCGGGCCCAGGCTGGCTCAAACGCGATCACCCGGTGGCGTCAGTCCCGAGCTGCTGTGGGGAAAGTACACCAAAGGCTTTGGGTTGGTTTCGGTGCTTGTGTCGTTTTCAGAAAAGGCTGCACTCACCCTGCGCCCCCCGCACACACACAGAACCAAATAAACCTTAAAGCTCTTCACAACTAGGGAGAGAGAAATCATTTTTGAGGCACTGTAAAAAATGACAAACATCATCTTTCTAGCTTAGGCTGTAAACATCACAACGAAGATTTACAATTAAATGTTTAAATACATATTCACACATTCATGTCCAATTTTAAAACTAGAATGGGGCATCATGTGCAGAAAGAAAGAGAGAAATGAAGGAAAGAGAAAGACACTGCAGGTATTTCCAGTTTTACCCCTCTGCGCTCTGGCTGGCTAAGCAAAACCACACAAGCAATTCATCTGACCGTAGTCAAACAAGAGGATCACGTGTTAATACTGGCTGGCTGTAAGTCAGAACTGCCATCGACATCAACACCACCGGGATTTTAACCCAGGACTGAAAACAAGGTGTTTGGAGATCACCTGTATTTTCCAGCTGAACATAACAGGGGTTTACAACCCATCCTAAAACACATCATATTCTTACATAAGCATCGTGTCATTTAAAATTCAGTTTCACAAATTTTACTGTGAAAGGAGGGCGATTTATAATACTTATTTTGAGACAACCTTTGCACCCAAATCCTGTGCAACTCTGGTAAAAGGCCAGAGCGCGTGGGATGATCTTAAAACCCACAACACACGGTTCAGGCTTGGCTTCTAGCAACACGCTTTGCATGCTGAACTTTGCAGGGGAAAACCTGGGTAAAGCTCTTTTGGGAAAGCTCCAAACTCCACTATCAGCCCCCTTCCACGCTGCAAACCTTCACCTATCCAGGGCCGGCGGGGGGGGGCACCAACTGTTGCCTTAGTTGGCTGGCAGCTAAAATATTTCCAAAAATACTTCGAGGGCAGCGGGGTTTTGCCGTGTCCGTGTAGGAGGGGAGCGGCAGACGGCAGGGCTGCCAGCCCGGCACGCCGCTCGGCTGGGCTTTGTGCTCTACTGAATCTAAAACCGCTCTAAAATCCATGTATTTCTGCACCTGATAATGCCCCATTTCTAGTTTTCTGGGTTTATTTTGAGAGCACAACGGTTTGCGTGTAACTAATTTACTATCACATCGACTCAACACTTATATTAGCCAACCAGAGCACTCTCAACACAAATAAAAGAAATTCCCATCCAAAAAACCCAAAAATTTAAATTAATAAATTATTTTCAGATACTTCAGCAACGTCCTTCGCTTTTGCTGACATTCTGATATTTTTTTTTTTTTTTAAGTTCATAAAATAACACTCTCAGACTTGTAATGGCGACGCGGAAAATAGCGACGATGGAAAACTACCGAAGGGTTCCACGGTATCGTACAGATGAACGCTTCCAAGTTTCAAGTGGTGGAGACAACCGGTCCTTCCCAATTGCGTGAAGCCTGGTCCATCTCCAGACACTGCTGTCGCTACCCAGGCAGTCAGTACGCTCCTGGAAAAGGGTTTGCTATTTCCCAGGCAGAACTAAGCTTACTTAGGCGTTGTAGAGTGAAGTAAGGTAGAGAGACGTGATCCAACCCGTTCCAGCTCGTCCGTGACGGAGGCAGACACAACGTTTGAGGTTAGTAGCAGCATGTTGTTAGCGTTGGCTAACAGAATCGCGCGGTCCTTCTCCCCACATCCCTGGTGGTGTGTACGTAAAGAGCCCAATGGTTAGACTGCTGATACTTGTTCATCTTCTGGAAAACAAAAAGAAGGAAAAAAGTGTGAGTCCCCCTCAGCGGGCCCTGCCTCGGTCACAGAGGGGACGAACAGCACCCGGGTATTGCGCTAGAGTGGTTCTGGGAAGACTCCACTACTTCATCGTGATGTTTTCACTGTCATTATGACTGACCACAACATATTCACTATGGCTACTTAACAAACCCTCAGGTAGTCTGAGGTTATAGCGGACAGGAGAGATGTTTTGCAAAACTGAAAATCCCAGATCCTCATGCAGCTCCCAATATCCCAAAAGCTACTGCTTTGGGGGAAAAAAGCCAGTAAATTAACTTTCCAACATGCAGTGAGCCTTGTATGCCAAATAAAATTAAGCAGGCACTTTAAAAACAGATGGATCTAAAAGTGTATGGTTAACTTTCGTTTAGAAAAATTCAGATTAAAATGTTTGAAGCAATTAGTTCCTTAGTTTTGTATCACAAGCACCGAATATCACAACCAAATGAATGCCGGGCAACTTCCCGTTTCACCCTGAGTTTGAATCGCAGTACCAATATATACGTTAAGTACTGTTTACATATTTTTAAGGGCCGAGATAGGATCATTTAGCATCAGACATTGTTTTAATGTAAATCCACGCTTGTTTTAAGCCAGGTTGCAATTGGAGGGAACAACCCCAACATTCCATCAGAACACAAGGAGCTCACTGGCAGAGGGTACGGAGATCACGTCAGTGCACAGGGATCGAGAGCAAAAAACAGAAATTCCCAACTTGACGTTAGTTTTGACACAATAAGAGCAGTCTCTTTCAGAAAAACCCCTTGCGCTTTGGCTGCCAGAAACACGCCGCACGCGGCAGCGCCGGCTGTTGCTTCAAACAAGAGCATGAAGAATTGAACTGGAAGAGACCCTGTCAGGCCACGCTGGGCTCAGAAGCCAAGTTTTGTTAAATGCACTTTTCAGAAGAACAGAAATTCACTGTTTCATTCAATATATTTAACTCCCATCTGCAGGAATGTTGAGATTCAAAATACCCCGTTTAGGCCATCGTCCTGACGCCATCCTAAAACAGCGGGACATCAGTTAATCGACCCAGAGAGGCTGGAGTTGTTCCGCATGCGATTTACAGCCTGACAGTGTCCCTTAAAGTCATCATCACCACTGCGAGGGGACAGATTTTAAAGAAAAAAAAAATCTACATGCTCTTAAAGTGTCTCAGTTGTGCTTTGGGAGAGCTCGTATCTTTATATACATATTGATTTACATAGAATTTAAAGCCTGTTTGGTGTCAACATGCTTTTTCTAAAGGGAAGGCATTTCTTTTTGGTAAAAAGTGCGTATACATGCATCCATATATGCATATCTACACAGCCATACAAGCACATTTGTGTATTTAGAGATTAATCAAGTTTTAATCTCCACGAGCGACCAAGAGAAAGCCCAGAACATCGCCGTGAGGTAGCACTGCACAGACCAGATTCACACAGCAGTTCACTTAACATCTACCGAGTCAGGGTTGCACATACCATCCTCTTCACTATCTGCGTCAGTCATATCTGCTAGTTTGGGGTTGGACGGCTGCCGACTATGCCACTGAGGCATCTTCGATGAAATACAGGCCACCGGTTCGCTACTGAGAGAAGCTGATGAAAGTCTAGAGAGGTCGCTGTGCAGCATCTTTGACCTCTGCACTGCCACACTATAGTCTGGAGGTTTTAGGTGTGGGTGGTGGGGCGATCCTTCCTTTATGTCCGCTAAAGAAATCCCCATATATCCCGGAGGGGTGGGCGGTGGCTCCCTATACCTATCGTCCTTCTTAGGTGAGGTGACACAGTACACTGGCACAAGAAATAAGCAATGGAAATGTTAAAGAAGAAAACAAAAGGGAACAAAACGTTAAAAAAAACCAATGAAATGTTACAATGGCAAAACAGAAACTGGTAACAAAATGCAAATGCAGAAACACTTGTTATAACGACAGCAGCAGATATTTATGCTTTCATTTACGTTTTCTACTTCTTTTAAGAAGTCAGAGTAGCAACAGAACTCGTGAACTCATTAGGCAAGATGCCAGTCGAGCAGAAACAGGACTAAAACCTTCCCTACGTTGAGCTTGCAATTGCAGCGCTCATTACGCTCCCTGCTCCTTCGGCACCGCTCCGCTGCGGGAAGCCGAGGAGCTCTACGGTAGGGACGAGACCCAGCACAGCAATGCTGCCAGCCGAGTCTGCTGCCACTCTCTGTTACAGTCTGGGAAGTGGAAATAGGAGAATTAAGGCAACTAGCCCAAAGTTACTTTGCACAGAGTGCTAGCATCCCATAGCAAGACCTGTTGGTTGACTTCCAACAAAACCCACATCACCCCCCGTCGGTGGCTTAACAGAAATTCACCATAATATCATATCACCGTATCCATTCAGGTGCTGTAAGACATTAAACCTGCCAATCAGCTAGGCTATAGGAAGAAAAAACACCCTACTATCACACGAACTGTTCCTATGAGGCAAACGGCATATACAGAGCCTGCATCCCTTATTCTGCATTTTCTAACAGCAAACAATGGCTTATCATGTCCATAACTTCCCTCCCCGTTTACGGGCAGTTCAGGTCACAGGCTCTCAAAGCAAAGCTTAACTTCAAGCTCCCTCCCACCCAGGTCTGGGCGCATGGGCATGTTAAATTGGGCTTTTTCCGTGCGCATGTTGCAACAGGCGAGTTTCAAAGCTAGGCTAATTTTGAAAATCTGTCAGTTGGGTAAATTTGCATCTTTCTTGCGGATACATTTTAAACAGTGCATGTTCATTACCGTTTCATTTATTTCAGCAACTGTAATATTTTCTTATCTTACAAGAGCTTGAAAGGATGAAACTAAAGGACTAGTCCTCATTGTGTTGTGGAGTTGTGAGCTCCTGGGCGCTGGTATCAGGGGTGAGAGCTGGCTCACACCTGGTGGCCTCAGTTCACGCTTGGGCTTAGAGTAAACGAAACAAAACCGAATTCAGTCTGGGTTTTAGCAGGTACACGTGGGTACAGGCAGAGATTTATAGCACTGATTTACAGGAGTCATTTAACCAGCATTTAACTGGGCCCCTGTGAGACAGCAGGGGAAGCGAAGGAGGATTTCTTCTCCTGGAAGGGCTGGGTCCTCCGAGCAAACCCCACCTCTTCCATCTTCATCGGTTTTGCAGTAGGACAGATGAGGGTGGGTATATTCTCCTTGAAAGGAGGAAGCTACAGGCTTCCTAGAGCTGTCTAACCTACTGTAATATCAGAAATAGGAATAGTGTGCCCTTCTGTAAAGTTCTAGCTCTTAGTACTTTACACATTCTATCAAGCTAAAACATTCTAAGAGCATTTAATGTCCACAGCATTAAGTGCCCGTAATGTCTGTCACCCACCCTTTCGCAAGGTACCCTCCTTCCCAAGCAAACGATGACTCAAATATCCCCTTTGTAAAGGAAACAGGGTAAATTCCACTCAGTAGTTAAGGGAAATGTAACTAAAAAGGACCAATATAAATTTTGCTGTCTACTGTGGGTAAAAGTAATGGGAAATCTTTGCCCTCTGGATGCACAGCAATGGCACATCACCGTTCCACATCTCCTCTAACTGTGAAGCAGAGGCTGAAGTGTTGGGGAGGGCAGAGACGTGCAGGAAGCTGTGATGCCATCGCATTTATGGATTCTGCCATTACTACGTGAGCAGTGCCTTTCCAGCTCTGTTTTAATAAGCAAATGGCGAAATAGAGCATAAGCAAATGGCGAAACACAGTGAAAATACCTTTGGCATACTGTATGCTGGTGAACAGCTAACAGATTTGCATGTGAAAACCAGAAAGTACCCCCGCCTATAGCGGATCGTGGCTTAGGGAGACGGATGCGTGTGCTGCTGAAGCACGTCGTCGAGCGTTTCTTACCAGCGTGGTGACTGCACAAAGGAGGCAAGCTCTATGGTGCAGTACGTCGACAGAACTAGGAAGAAGGGGAAGAGCTGTGAGCAGAGGCAGCACGTACCAAACGGCTACCACCACCTCTGAAACAGCTCAGAGGCTCGCGCACAGCTCAAGGGCTGCAGGGGCAGAGCGCAGGAGCGAGCTGTCGGCACGTTGGCTGCAGGGCTCCTCCACACTGCTGCCTTTCTACAAAGCCGAGGAGGAGGAACACAATCCAAGACCTCCATCCACCCTGTGTGCGGTGTTTATTCAGGCAGTTACCTTTGATAACATAAACGCCTCTAGCAATCTAGTCAGCAATTAAATTGCATTTCAGCTGCGCCCTTGACTTAACAGTCTGGAGAGCTCTGCAATCCATGTTTTATCTTGTTCCTGACCCAGCTCCTTTAGCTTTGGCTGCTCAACTCACTAGGAAAGGCAATGAACATCTTGCTTGGTAGAACTATGCACCTTTGAGACATTTTCTAAGTTCTCCTCCTTCCATATGTAGCCAAACTGCAGTTGAACAATCAAATAAATGGCAGTTTAACATGGCAAAGATAGGAAGGGAATCTGCTTTGCCCTTGAGCTTCCAGAGACAGAAGATGTGGATGAGAGGTGCCCCAGCTCCAGAGATGTGGGAGAGCTCTGTATCACTCATCAGTCCCGCTCTCCCCTCTGGATTCATGGAAAGTCTCTATCATACGGACTTCAAGAAGCCATGCTCGTTGCTCCTTGCCAGGGGAAAGTCTACAGTGACGAGTGTCTCCAAACTAATCCCCAAAAAGAAAAGGTCACGCGACAGAGAGGAACTGCCTGACATTTTGATGAGGACAGTTCTGCTGAACCAGAATGTGATTGGGAAAAGGGGCTGGTTTACTATTTCAATTTTCCTAACGCAGATAGGTGGCTTGAAAGCACACTGCCTGCATAGCGTCCTGATTAAACTCACACGTAAAGCTGCATTTAACATGCCGTCCAGCCCCCAGACCTGCTGATGTCATTTCTTAACAACTTAATAGCCAGATGAAAAACAGATGTAGAAGCTTCCATAAGCTGTTGACTTGGCTTACCTATCAGGCCTTTTTCTGTACTCGAAGTAACAGTTTTGTAAGTTGTATCAGCGCCTGGTTTAGAGTCCAAAACCTCCGTCTGCTCTGCTGCAGAGTTCTCCAGCCCCCTCCGCTTAATTGTCCCATAGTTTGTCTCGTAGGTGTCTGACAGCGAGCTGGAGGAGGCCCAGCTCTGCCGAGACTGATCGAGCTCCGCGCTGGCTTTCGACTGCCTGTTGGTTTTGGGAAAGCCTTCAGAATACAAATAAGCCTCCTCAGAGTAACAGTTTGTGGGATCCACTTCAGCTATAGGTCCATCCAGCTGGGTGTGACGGTAAGAATTGAGGAGATCCCAGCTCTTCTGGTTTGGGATATTCTGGAAGTTGTCATGAGAACTACTTGAGCATGAAGTCCAGCTTCCCCGGCCGCTGTCTGCTGCCTCCACTGTGATGTGCTCATGGGAGATCTCCTCGTTGCTCATGGAGGATGTGAAAGCCATCCCCCTGATGAGAGCAGGCCTAGTGATTGACCAGCTGCATTTGAAAATAACAAAAAGAAGAAAAAAACCCTCAGAAGCTTATTTTAAAGTAAGAGTGACATACCCAATTATCTGTTTTTAAAGGCAACTAATCCCTCGTTTTAAAGCAGGTGCACAGCAAGGTCAAGGCATGCGGGAGCACTGACAAGAGACACCCTATTTCCAACTCATTGCTGCACACAGTAGCTGGGCAGTTATTCCCACGGAAATTCCCAAGGTATTTACAGGCTTGAGCCCAGATCCACAAAATTCTGGTCCACAGAAGCTTTCCTCTATCAACCACAGCAAGACAGCGCCTGACAGAAAGCAGAGGAGTGTCTTAGTTCCGAGCTTCTACCGCTCTCCTTTGCCTTTATAAACCAAACCCAACAAAAACATTTGGAATAAAACCCAACTCCTTCAGCGGCAGCAACATACAGTTGTTTGGACAGAGTGGAGGTAGTGGTATTGCAAGAACATTTGGCAATAGTGGGCATAAGTAACATTTGTGGAAAGGATCTGGAGTGACAGATGCTGAAACCCAAGCACAAAGTTTCTCATGTAAATAAACGGCTGCTAAAAGCTCTAATCACTGTCCACACAGAATTAAGGGGAAAAAAATAGAGCCTGGGTTGCACGAATTTAGGATACATGAAGTTACAACTGCTAGGCATTACACAAGTCTCTGAATTTCTGGTTACCTTAACAAGTGCATGGAAGCACAGCATTAAAACAACCTATCCCTCAGCATTTACTGACTCGTCGTGAAATCGAGGAGCATTTCAGCTATGTGCAAACAACTCAACTTGCTTTCGTATTTCAGAAGTTCTAGCATAGAAACTGCTTTCAACCCTCCAAACCCCACTGAAACTGAGGCATAAAGGAACAACCATAAACCATGAACAATCTGCTTGTAATGTGCAAAGAGAACGGGGAGTGTAGACAGCTGCACTTCGCCGTCGCTCAGCCACCTCTGAAGGTGGTTTTCACTGCCAGCGCCAAGGCAACACACAGCAGCCTGGGCCGACGGGGCATTTCGCTCAGCACACAGTGACTGTTCCGACTAACCACGTTCTCAGCAGGTACTATGCCTTTTGGAAAAGGGAATTATTTTGGTTTATGAAGCACACCTTGAAAATCCCCATTTTAGCACAATGAAATCACTAAGAGCTGCCTCACCTCAGCAAAGCATATGCTAAAAAGCTTTTTCTGCCGGGAGAACATCTCCTAATTAAAACCAATTATACAGAAATAACATATATATCTACAGAGCTCATTTAAAAAAAAAAATCACGTTGCTTTAGAGACGAGCTGTATAGATTATAAATGTAAAGAGCATCTCCCATCGACTTGGATCCACAACATCTGAGGACAGACGATGCTATCCCAGGAAGATTCCCACATATTAAATGTTATGGGATCGAGGTTTAACATCTAGTAAGACAAAACCAGAAACTTCCAGTTCAAAGTGTTGTCTCAGGGCAAGTTCTCATCGTGCTAAAGCAACAAGACCTCTCGTGTGGAAATTCCCATGAGGATGGTGACAGAAAGCTTCCAGTCTGCATAAGCAATGAATGATAATAATTAAAATCCTTAAAACCATGGAGTATGTTAAGTGACTGACACTTCTGACTCCAAGAGAATCGATAATATCTTGTTCTCATTCTGCTGTCTCTCACTACTACGCTAATTTGCTAACTATCACCCTTTTAACACATTTGCAGTCTTCAGCAAGAGGTGTCCATCTGAACCGACAGGTAAGGGAGCGAGCTGTTGTCTACCCAAGTAATACTGTAAGTTACTTGGGAAAAGAGGCTCCTCCCAGAGTCAGTATCACAGAATGGTTTGGGTTAGAAGGGGCCTTAAGACCATCCATTTCCAAACCCCCTGCCATGGGCAGGGACACCTTCCCCTAGACCAGTACTCCAGCTTCTAGCAAGAGCTTAATAACCACAGCAGAGCTCAAAACCGTGTCCTGACCAAAGCTTCCTTACCCCTTCTGACATCAGGACACCAAACCCAACCAAAGCCAGTTGCCCCTTACCCTGGGCACGGCTGACCATAATCAGCCAGCGGCTGAGGATGATCCTTCCTCTCCGTCCCCCCCGAATCCACCACAATGAGAGACTGGGACAAGCTCCTCTCATCCTGCAGTGCTGCCGACATCGAGTCCACCGAGCAGTTGCTGACGATGCTGGACCGGGATGAAATCTCACTGTGACTGGAGTCGGAGAAGTTATCAGATTTAGCGGAAGGTATGAGTGCGTAGCCTAAAGGAGTGGAGAGGAGAAGGTCTTGGTCAAAGAGCCATTCGGGTTTACTAGGAACAACAACCAAGTACTGACACACACATTTCAGCAAGGATATTTAAAAGAAAAAGGCAACTCTGTTTGCATACAGTCGGTCCCACTGAAGTTTGTGGGTACTAGAGCATTTAGCATCTATCAGCATCCAGCACAGCACTGTGATTTGTTAATGCAAGTCTGCGACTCCAGTAACCTACCTGCAACTCCACTACTCTCCAGCCCTGAAGGTTAAACCTACATGAACAGGATCAATAGTTGCAGCATGAAGAGTGGGTGGATAGATCAGGTCTCTCCGATTCTACAAGCGCTGGAGTCCTCTAGTATAAACACAGTGTATTCCTCACTATCCTCTGCCCTACTGTCATGTGAGACTCAGACCTTGGCAGTGGATGAGGAGATGCTGACTAAGGTAAAAGCCAGCTATTAGCACTTGGGGATTAGCCATATGGTCCGTTTCAGTTTTATTACCTGTTCCAAGATTAACAGAGAAGGAAGCAAAAGCAGGAAACACAACTTTGGCAGGAGCTCAACCAGACACCAGCACTGCTCCCGCAGAACCACTTCACCAGTTTCAGAGCAAAATATATAAGGTGTTTTTTCTGCTTCGTTTACCCTCACCCTCAAATAATTTCTTTCAAACACAAATAATGTGTATAGCCCATATATCCAACACCTCCTCTTCCCAGTACCTGGAATGAACATGAAAAAGGCTACTATACTGGGGACTTCCATGGGCTCCAGCTGCGCATCTCCTGACACTTCTGCTGGTAGAGCTAAAGTGACTGCAGATGGGATACCTGTTCCCACACTATATCAGAAAAAGCCCTTAGTATGGACAACTTGCCTAAATCATTTATTTTGATGACCTTAAAGAATCAGGGAAAGAATTTAAATAAACTTAAAGTCAATTTGGGCTGGTCTGAGGGAGAGCACATGGGTCCTGCAGGTTTAGTGACTGGTCTCCCCCTGCACAGGGCAACCTGCATTTTGAACCACGTATCTAAGAGTGTTGTCTGAACACTTCTTGAACACCGACAGGCTTGGGGCCACGACCACGTCCCTGGGGAGCTTATACCACTGCTTGACCAGCCCCTCGGTGAAGAACTTTTTCCCCAATATCCAATCTGAACCTCCAGCTTTAAGCCATTCCCAGGCATTCTATCACCACACAACAGAGATCAGCACCTCCCTTTCCCGTCCCCCTCGTGAGGGAGCTGTACACAGCAATGAAGGCATCCTTCGGTCTCCTCTGCTCTAAGCTGAGACTAAGTGACTCAGAAGTCATGCCCTCCAGTCCTCTCACCGTCTTGGTTGCCCTCATTTGGACATATCCCAATATTTTTATATCCTCCTTCTATTGCAGAGCCCAAAACTGCACACAGCACCCGAGGTGAGACCGCATCGATGCTGAATATGGTGGGATAATCTCTTCCTTCCCCTGGTTCATTATGCATCCAGAATTACACTGTCCCAGGCGCAGAATCTGGCATTTGTTCTCGTTGTACTTCACAGAGTTGGTGACTGCTCAGCACTCTCATCTACCAGGATCTCTCTGTAAGGCCTCTCGACCCTGGAAGGAATCAATGGCTTTTCCTAATTTAGCACTGTTGGCAAACTTACATTTGTGTGCTCAACTCCCTGTGTCCAGGTCACCGATAAAAGCATCAGAGCACTGGCCCTAAAACTGAGTCCTGGGGAGCACCACTAGTGACTGACCACCGGAGTGATGGTACCCCATGTACTACAGCTCCCTGGGACTGACCCTTCAAGCCAATGGCTCATCCACAGCACTGTCTACATGCTGGACACTCTGTCCAGAAGGGTACTGAGAGAGACAGTATCAAAAGCTTTGTTAAAATCCCAAATAGCCTTTGCTTCCTTTCACCTCTGAAGCAGGTAACCTTGCCTTAAAAGGATATTAAGTCAGTAAGGCGTGACCTTCCCTTCGTGAACCCATGTTGATTTTGACTCACGAGCGCATTGTCTTTCAAGCGTTTTTCAGTAACTCCCAAAATAATCTTCTCCCTCATTTTTCTGGCACTGAAGTGAGACTGAAAGGCTTATAGCTACTAGGGTCTTCCTTCTTGCCTGCCTTGAAACTGTGGATAATAGCATCTGCTAGCTTCCAGTTGACTGGGACCTTCTCCAGAGTCCCAAGATCACTGACAAGTAACTGTGAGGTCTAGCAATAACATCATCTGACTCCTTCAGGACCCTGGGATGAACCCCATCAGGCCCCACAGACGTATGTGCCTTCAGCTGCAGCAGAGATGTAGCCTGTTCACACTTCAAGCTCTCCGGAGTATTCATCTCCTTAGGTAAGTCCACGCACCATCTTATGGGCAGAACAAAGCTCATTCTCTTGTGCCGTCAGGCAACAAAATCAGGAGATGCCTGTTTAAACAGTGGTGTTTGGTTTTGTTTTAATGAAAAAAACCAAAATTAATTTAATTAAAATGTTTTTGTTCTCTAAGCTCCCAGTGAGTTTCTCTATAGCAAACCCACTGCATGTCAGGAAATGTATCCCTGCCTTCACCAGGAGAAAAGTCTGTGATATGCCTTACACTCTGTACATAAAATGACAACATTAGAACCTTTATTTGAAAATACCGGATCATCAACTGCTTGATGTATAGGTAAACGAACATCTCTAAGCTAATCAAAACACAGTCTTTCTTTACAGGAGACCATATTAATACACTCTCGACACAGTCCTCAGATAAGCATTTTTCCCCAAAACCCTGTCAATCACTCCATTTCTCACTTCACACCCACCTACACGTGTCTTTCAGCTGGAGTGCCATATATTTCCATTAATCAGGTGAAAATGTGAAATGACCAGGCAGTGGTAAAGCCATGCCAGCGATACACATAACTCAACACAGAACATTAATGCCATTAAGTCCATAAAAAAATACAAAGGTCATAGAATATGGCATCTGGAGCCACTGGTAAATGTGCCACTGAGCATACTGCTCATAGTCTGAGAGATTTCACAGCTTAATATTCATTATTGCTGTAGGATTTTAAGAGCAAACACCAGCATTAAATATCAATATTCTCAATCTAAAGACCTGAACCTTATGACTGGAAAAAAAAAAAGGTAAGACACAGGTTTTAAAGATTAAATTTCAATTTCCTGTCCTTTGACAGTAATTAATACCTCATATTCTTTGTCTAATGGACTCCTGAAAATTAACACAACTGTTAGGAGATGCTCTGACAGTGTGTCTTAATTTTAAGACGCTCCTCTTCAAGGACCTGGAGAACACAAGGACCCCTCTTCATTAAAGAGATGAACACTGTCTGAAAGCTGGGTCATTAAGTAACAGCACTTGTGCACAAACAGCCCGCATGCCAGTCTTCGCTGGGCGGGAAAGGTTAGCAGCCATGTGACCACTGGAAATACGCACCAGCACGGGAACTGAGCGTTTGACTTACGTCATGTGAGGGACTGCAGAGAGGCTAATTAGAAGAATGTTGCTGAACTTACTGTTTCACTGCCATTTGCGAAACACTAAGTTACAGAACTGCCACTGTACCTGTTCCTTGATTTTCTAAACTTCACATTATTGTCTTCACTGCACTGTAAGGGTGGTTAGCTATAAATAACTGACACAAATATCTGGAAGGGAAGCACATTTAACAGCTTCAACGCATGAATGAGTAATGCTAAAATAACTTAGACAGAATGAGAATATCTGACACAAAGTGGACAGCAGAGTCTCTCTTCTAAAGGTACATCACACAGTCTTCCTTCTCTTTTTAGGCTTCATGCACAGGCAGGAAGATGTCCACAGACTGCTGTTGCTATAGATACTTGCTGTACTCAGAGCATCACTGTCTTTCTCCTTTCCGTTTTCACTCCCTTCTGCAGTTTCAATGTGCTCTGCTTTCCTTTTTGCAGTAAAAGCTGTTCTTTCCCTGGAGAAGCTTCTTTCCCTACGTCTAAATCGGGGTCCCTTCATCTTCCTGTGCTCACGCTCGGCTTCTGCCTTTTCACTCTCATCCTCTCTTTCTCCCTTTACGCTTATGCCAGAACTGTCTCTTGCTTTGCAAATCATCCAGATTTTCTTTTGTAAATAAGCCCCACCTATTCCGTAGCTGCGCTGTCCACTGTTCTTGTTGCTGGCTTCACTGGCGAGTGACGAGGAAGAGCCAGAGAGGTTCATTTGACTGCAGTTATCTGACCTCTGGATGTTACCAACTACAACAAAGAACACACAGGCAGATCTTGGTAAGTGACGAGATAAATAACAGCAAAAACAATGACCTGATTTTAAAACATGTTTTCTTCAATCTTATTTGTATACCACTTGGGTATAACTCAAGAGAAAATGACATCTAAGATTAAGTGGAATGTGTTCATGCCTAAAATTATGTCTTTCCACTATCTGTGAAGCACCTAATTTCAGTTCAATGAGCTGTCAGCACTACACATACAGCAGGGTACGGATCACCCTCAGTCAAATTAGATCAGTGCTAAAAATAGGCTGAAAGCAAGTTGAATTAATGAAATCATCGCGAAGAAACAAAACGTTATTTTCAAAGAACCAGATGAAAGTTAACGAAGACAGCATGTTGGTAAGTGATGCTCAAAAATCTCAGTGGAGCTAGGTTTGGCAACCCAAGTAATTAAGCTTCTTATGCATATGCTGTGTTTAAGTAAAACAAGCGGCATTCTCCTAAAGGAAACAGTATCTTGTGAAGGCAGAAGTGGACGGACCAGCATGATCTCCCACTGGAAAGGGTGAGGAGATGCAGTAAGTCACCATGCCATGCCATGCCAATCCAGTGCCTTTGGGCTGTCAGTGAGTCAAAAGCAGCACAGGAGGAGGGAGAAACGCCTTACGCCGTTCGACACTGACCACACTGGCTGACTACAAAGTGGCGTTAAGAGATTTCAAATTAATTCCCATCCAAGGTTGACTAATGATGAAGTGATGCAGGTCTTTTAAGATGAAGACATCAGAAATAAAGGGATTCTCAGGGCATCATGACAGACAGGGATGTATACAAAGCCCTGTGCACAAGAACAAAAAATATGAATAGCGACTCGAGGATTTAGATGGATGCACTACTTGGGCAACTATCAAAAACCACCTGTTCTGGAGAACTATGACAGCATTTTATCTCCAGCTCCAGCTAATCACCTGATATTCCAGCTACGTTAGGCAAAACCGTAAGGTGTCTCAACAGCCACCATTTCTGTGCAACGTCGTCGTCTTCAAGAAATCCCCAGGTTTGTGACTCCCATTCATATAACCAGCCACCTACATCTGAACTGGTACCCTGGTGGGTGTCAGCACTTAAGATCTATTGGGAATTCTGTCAGAAGCACTTAAGCAGTTTTTACGAAAACAGTTGTTCCGCTTTTTCAACAGCAGGTGACTTAAGGGCAAAACATATAAATACATTGACACACTATGTCTAGAAAGACACAATTCTATTATTGATATGAATAGTCAAACTACTCTTTCTTTAACATGTCACTGCGTACAAGGACTCCTGCCACTGCCCACTCTGGTTTTAGTGCAACACAGGCCCAAGCTCCCAAGACGGATGCTGGTGCGCACACCCACGCAGCACACGTACCTTTGCGTGGAGAGCCCTGGGGAGAAGCGGGTGGGCTGGAGTGCAAAGACGATGCCATGGACATAGTGTCATCTGCTTGTTTCTTACTGCTTACTTCCTCAGACAAGCTTAGCGACTTCTGCGGGGAGCCTGTACCTAGGAAAACAACGCAATCAGTTACTGCGTATTCTTCTTGCGAGGTATCTGTGCAAGCTGCAAACAGCACCATGTTGAACAACCACTACAGGGATGCTCCGATGAATTCGGTATGCGGAAGCAGTCTCCATTTCGAATGCAGACCAAATCAACAGCACCCACTCAGCTGTGCTGCTCATCCAAAGTGTGTTCAAACACCCGGGTCATAACCGGAACCACTGCTACGATAGACCAGTTGTGGGTTTGGCAAAGGACTGAAAACGGTGTAATGTCTAAAGCTTGGGGGAAACCCTTTGCCCATGACACTGCTGGGACAGCGTTAAAAACGTAAGTCGTATCCAACAAGTCAGTCCAAGATCTTCACACTCAGAAGTCCTCAAACCAGCAGTCACGGGCACTATACACAACCAGTTCAGCAACACCAGTGTGCCACTGTACTTCAGACTCGTGATTTGGTG
Organism: Eurypyga helias; assembly: GCF_000690775.1. Classification (NCBI taxonomy): domain Eukaryota; kingdom Metazoa; phylum Chordata; class Aves; order Eurypygiformes; family Eurypygidae; genus Eurypyga; species Eurypyga helias. Next base: position 177,566 of record NW_010228796.1, read on the forward strand.
TTTCTTGTTCACTATCAGACCACTCTGCAGAGGGCAGAGTGCCAAGGAGTTAATTAAAGTTGTCAATAGCTTGTTAGATCAACACTGAGCACAACACATGGGAACAAAGAAATACCTCTCAGCAAAGCTTCTGGAACGTACCAGGTTGCACAGGCTTTTAAGAGGAGACTTGAAATAAATATTAACTGGAAACACTATTTTATATGCTGCAACATACAGTTTTCTGAAGCTATTTTAATGGATATTGATGCTCGATGTATCAGAATCATTTCATATCACTCACTGACTGCAACTGACTTTATTTAATAAGCCACAAATGTGGCTTTCAAATGATTCAACAGTTATGCAAATACATCAAAAGCATTTTAATGCATCATACTGCTTTGCAACTAGCAAATTTAGAGACAGAAAAAAAAATTATGCTCATTAGGAGCAACTAATAACATGTGTTGCTCTGTTTGACAATAATGTTGTTATAATGGTGCTGCAGAGATTAAAATATTAATTGTCTGTGATTTGTTTCAATGATTTCACCTAAATATATTACACTTCGTTTTGACACAAGAAGAAACAAGCGGTGTTCTGCTCCATGCCAGTTCCCTTCAGAACACCGAAATAAGACAGTAAAAGGCTTAACACGGTACATCTGACCTGTCCAAGAGATTAGGATCACTTTAGCTAGGACACGTTCGTCAGTTCAAGGAAATCAAGAACAAAGAAATAACAAAGCAAAAACATATTTGGAGACAGCACATTTGCCATCAGGTGGTTTAAAGACTGTGCAAGTGACTAAGTAAAGGTCACACTCTCCTGAGACACAGCAGGACGCTTCAGCTATTTTTAAGTGAACAAAATGCAGCACAACAGCATCTCAATCCTCCCAGCTCCAAACAGGTCCTCCCTCCCACTGACTTCACCTACAAACCTCTCCAGGCAGGTGAGCTGAAGGTACTCACTGAAGGTGACGTGATCCTTCGTCAGTCCCTTTTTCCTACTGGGGTATAAATTCACAGTTGGAACCTGAAGAACTTGACTCATCCTGTTTTGTTGGTGCTGATGGGCTTTAGCGGTTTGGCCAACTGATCTCATGGGGACTGGAGACATTTCTGAGGATTTCGCTCCTCTTCTCTCACTTAAATTCTTTGTCACTGTTAGGCAAAGAGGGCACATAAATATCTTGCGCTTTGAACTGCAGCATTGTCACAGTCGTTCTGGGTACAGCCATCCAGACAAAGCAACCAGGTACAAAGCAGATAAAATGTATTTGAAGCTATTTCTATTCCAAACACACCTGTCTCCTTAAGCTGAAGAGGCTGTTAACGTGAAACAGTGTTAAAAAACCTTAACTCTTTAAAGTGTCATGGTGGAACTTTATCAAAGGACAGAAAATGCGAGTTATTTCTAGCAGAATGAAAGTCTGTAGTTTAGATGTTTGTACGTAAGGTACGAAAGCACAACAGCATCGCCAAAATCACATGATGCCAGCAAAGGGAGAAGCAACCATCACTTTGCAGTTGGCATCCAACCTTTCACTAGGTGGCAGAACTGATTTACAACACAGGATGCTGATTCCCTCTCGATTTTAATCACACAGCAACTAATACACTCTGAAGCTAAGGCCATCTGACTTTTCCATAAATTCCCTTGGAAAAGTCTGGATTGCAGCATGACTGCTGCTCTGCAAGCAGGGCCAGGAGAACCTGGCTACCAAGGTAAGAAACTGGGGAGCTGTACTTCCTACTTGTCTAGGTATGTGCAAAACCACCCTATCTACACAAAAACCACCTGCAAACCCACGTACCAGCGCTCTGATTCAAAGCTACTGGGTCAAAGTTTAAAAGTGGGTAAAGGCACCAAGAGCAAGGAGCTCCCCAGGAGTGGTTCAGGGCTCCCACTCCATTGGACCCAAGACCACCAGGGGCTTGGCAGGTCCCCCCTGCCCCACACTGCTCCCCCATCCTTTCTGCTAGCTCTGTAAACCCTGAGTATTGTCTCAACCAGATCAATTACCCGTGGGGTTTGAGGTTTTTTTCCCCAGTTTTTAAAAATAGGGACTGTAATAGTATGTCACTCTACCATACATTTATTTGCATATCCATTTAACCTTCATTTTTTTCCTTAAACTTCAAAAAAAAAAAAGGGAAAGTACTTGATTCGCTTAACCACATGGACTAAAACTGTCAGCACGTATTCCCTACGTTACGTTTACTTCCAGGTATCTATGGCTAACACTGTGCACACAAGACTTAGAAGATTTATTTAAAACAACTGGAAAACAACATCATAACATTTACGTTTGCCTCCTGGGCACAGTACAGCCACCTGGTACGTTTGCACATAGATCATCTATCAGGAGTTCATCCTGACATGCTTTAATTTATTGTTTCGGCGGGGGAGTAAAGCATAAAACCCAGGACGGTGTCACCTCTCCATAGAACCATCCAGCACTACTACGTGTCTGGCTGAGCTCAGCACAAGCAGAACACCTCTACTGGCAATGTCCAGTGCACAGCTCTACCCAGAGCTCCCTGGGATTTCGGGCAACCTCACGCATGAACTTAACATTCGTAAAAGGAAGTCAAGTATGGCCGGTTCCAGTTTCCTACGTCAGTGCTATTTAAAAAGAAACATTAAAAAAAAAAAAGCATAGGAAGGCACCTTACGAAGAAATAGCAAGGACTGGAAGCCTTAATGCTGTGAAATGGAAAGGTCTTAAAATTTTATCTTCAAGATACCATCTCCTAGTTATGTTTTTAACTTACCTCGTCAAATACAAAACAGTATGCAAGAACAAAAAAAACGTTGCACTGGGACAACAGACAACGCTGAAACATTATTTTGATTAGCCAGGTTGCTACTCTTCCATTTTGAATCAAAGCTACCTTTCAAGCAAGTGAAAATGTCTAAGGATCAAAATAAAATGCAATTACCGCTTCTCATTTTCAAGTAAGAATTTACTGAACGGTGTAAGACAGCAGGTCAGAGAACAGTCTGGTTAGTTAGACAGTTGCCCAGGAGTTCAAATTATGAAAGCTGTCCTGCTGTACCCCTCAGTTTTTGACTGTCAAGCCATGTCAATCCCATCAGTCAACACTGACCTGACTTGTCCTTCTCAACAATCTTGGTTTATTCTAAGCTGTAATCCAACGCAGCTTCTGCATTGATTTTGTCTCTTTTCATTTTCTTGCTGTTCATATGGTAAACGTTACTTTTATCCTTCCTAATTCTGTACAAGAACAGCAGGGCAAGAATAGAGCTAATGAACTATTGAATTTCCTTCCAGCCTGATGAAAAGACACCCAGTTTAAGAACTATTGGTCGAAACAGAAAACATCACTGAAGTTTTCTGAGCTCAGCCAAGATCAGGAGACAAATGCTGGCTTGCTGAAACTCTCAGTATGTGAATTGACTGAACTAGAGTGTTTTTTCTTGAAGGGAGAACAGAAAGATCTTAAATCAATATTTCTTTGGAAGGAACAAGATTATTGTAAGTTTTACAGATCATGGCACCGTTCTAGATGAGTGTACTTACGAGTGCTGTATGCAGGCTCACACTGAAGCGACAATATTTGGATCTTTTCTTCGTCTGTCTCTACATTCAGGTTGGACAAGTACTGCTTCACCTTCCTCGCCATCTGGGCATCCTCGTACAGCTTCTTGGCATTCAGAAGTGAGCTGCGTCGGGCACGTTTTTTGTGAGCGCCTCCCTGTACATCCAGCATGTTCGAGTTTGTGCTGCCCTGGCTCAGAGACCTATGAAAGAAAAGAGCAAAGCAGTAAAAAATTTTAGTTCTCAACAGCCACGAGGAGCTACAGTAGCACACGCCAAAGCAGATTAATACCAATAATCTTCAGTTAGGGCTAGTGCATGCTGATGCAAATGAGTTAAAAAGATGAACAGCATTAAAACAACATTTGTCTTAAAATATTCTGGTAAATTGATAGCAGCAACTGGAGTCTAGAAAAGGATTGCGTAGGAGAGTGTGGGACTAGCAAGAACGAGGCACAATGCTGCGTAGAGTAATTTAGCTCTGCTGATGAACCACAGTCTTGTTCTGCGACACCCACGCTACTTCGGCTGCAGACTGTAAGAGCGGACAAACTTGGTAACTGGGCATTTAAGACATTGTGGTACCCACTGTTTGCATCAGGCTTACAGCAAACTTCTTGCAATTCAGCTGAGTACAGAAGCGAGTGACTGGTGTAATCCTCTCAGAAGCTGAGCTTCTGACAATGTTAAATAATGGGGGGAAGTTAAGTTAAATATGCAAAGTACATTACATTCCGCACTTAATGTCTTTCTCCAATTAAGTACAACATCCCCAGAAGAGCAGCTCGTTAAAAAAAAAAAAAAAGTGTCCCAACAAAGGTCAGGAGGCAGCAATAATGTGCGTATGCCCAGACCTGTACAGACTTGCACCTGCGACAGACAACGTTCCTCAACGCTCTTAATTGGGAGCTGCCCATTCTATCTGCAAGCGAAGCAAAAATAAAGCCTCCCCGAATGGTTCACCTGCATTAGTTACTCTCCCTGAGGGTCACTCCTATTCATACCGCATCAGGGACCAAACAACTGACCTTGGTAGAGTTAAACATCACCTCTGTTTCAACTGTCAAAACTCCTATGGCCACACCAGTCCTAATCAATTTTTTAGTAACTGGAGATCACAGCATCATTTATGTAACACGTAAATTACAGTGGAAAGTGTCAATGAAGTTGTTTATAGTTGGTTGTTTGTGGGTTTTTAAACATTCAGAGGAATAACTTTATTTTAAAAGGCTAAATTATTTGTGAAGATGCTTGTCAGGTCTTGGGTGCGACAGCAGAATCACAAGTGGCAGAATAAGCAATCTCCAGCACAGAAGAGCCGTAACGGCTAGAGGAGTCAGGATGAAACACATTGTTAGAGGAGACTTAAGGAATCGAGCACACTGGGCTTAAAAATAAGACGTAAATTCCAACGGAAAGTGTCAATGAAGTTGTTTACAGTTGGTTGTTTGTGGGGTTTTTTTAAACATTCAGAGGAATAATTTTATTTTAAAAGGCTAAATTATTTGTGAAGATGCTTGTCAGGTCTTGGGTGCGACAGCAGAATCACAAGTGGCAGAATAAGCAATCTCCAGCACAGAAGAGCCGTAACGGCTAGAGGAGTCAGGATGAAACACATTGTTAGAGGAGACTTAAGGAATCGAGCACACTGGGCTTAAAAATAAGAAATGGTGGGAAAAAGCTGACTGCAATATTTTCAAAGGTGTTAAATAAATTAATCTGTGAGAAAATAGAAGCTTAAAAACTGGCAGAGATTTATAGCTTAATAAAATAAAAAAAGTCATGTTATTATAGGCAGAGGGCAGCAAAAGGCACGACGGACTGTTCACACCTATTCAAACGGAGGGGGCACTCCTGTCTCCTACGGGTAAGAACAAAGCAATAGCTATTATATAATGATCAGGAAACTACATTATGTGCTATTTTTAAACAATAAAATACTGATATCGTTACCCACACAATGTTTTTCTTTTAAGTCTGGGCTTGAATTTTTTAAGGCAATTTAATTCAAATTCCTTCAAAAATGATTTTTCCTTATTCACTTGTGTTCACAGTAATCCCAAGGGTTAGAAATGATGGTGGCTCCAGCTGGGTCCCAGGTATTTCTCCCCACGAGCTGCACTGTGGGCGTCGCTTACTGACACCCAACACTGCCGGCCCATCTCTCCTGCATCCAGGGCGTCTTGGACCGGAATCCCAACCTGCCCCTGTCTAGCACCAGTTTTACCCGCACCGTGGCAGGGTAAATCCCTTCTCTGCATGGATGCTGTCTGCTGATGAATTGCTTTGCCGCCCCAGGCTTCCCCTGCCACCTGCCAGGCGATTGTGGGGGGCACAAAGCACCCTGAGCACCCCTGCCTCCAGCCTCTGCCCAGTGTCATAGAATCATAGAACGGTTTGGGTTGGAAGGGACCTTAAAGATCATCTAGTTCCAACCCCCCTGCCATGGGCAGGGACACCTTCCACTAGACCAGGTTGCTCAAAGCCACATCCAGCCTGGCCTTGAAGACATCCAGGGATGGGGCATCCACATCATCTCTGGGCAACCTGTTCCAGTGCCTCACCACCCTCTCTGTGAAGAATTTCTTCCTGACATCTAATCTAAACCTCCCTCGGCACACGGATGTGTCGCTGGCTTCAAACCAGCCCAAGAAGTAGTTTCCAAGTGCAAAGGTACATAGGCTCGGGTACACAGATGACAGTTTATGGGCAAAAATACACGTAAGAAGGCATAAAACAGAGCTACAATGTCATCTTAAAATCACTGCCCTGTGTCAGCCGGGAATGTCACTTGCCAACTTCATTGCTCTCATTTGTAGTCACCTCAATATTCCGTCCTTCAGTATTTGGTCCTTGCACCATCAAGACAATCCGTGAGGATTTTGGTGTGTGAAGTATGGCACACATTTTTAATACATACTAAAAACAAGTACTTTGAAGCTTGCACTTGACCTTCAGAGAGGAAATTACTATATCATTACCACAACTCAACGTGCCCTCATGGTTTCAAATGTAGACTGGCTTAAACTCTTCTGTTACATGTTCAAAATCAAGTTAGTTATTTCCCAAAACAGTTTGCCTTCCAATATAATTGCACGACAGGTTTGGGGTTTTTTTCACACATAAAGCCAAAGCTCAAAACAACTTAAGTAGTACACAAAAGCAACTCAGACTTCTTACAGCTGCAGTATAATGTTGACTGAAACCCTTTATTCCTGTTTTCCAAAAATATGTATTGCAGGGTTAATAAAATGCATGCTGTATTCCAGATGCATGCACTAACGAGGAGGATGCAGTATGTTAAGAGTTGCATAATCTTTATTTATCTTAGTTGCATTCATCTCTACACTTACCCCAAACTTCTCCACCTCTTCTTCCTGTAAGCAAGAGCCATATACATTGAAGCATGTATTTGAACAGAAAAGCACAGGAAAAAAATAAAACAGTTGAGAGTCAGGAAGGAAGATGTAGACAGGAAAGAACAGAAAAGAAAAAACTTCTATACAGCACAATTCTTCTCAAACAGTAACACAATGTTTTAATGGAATGCAAGGGCAGGACTTGCTCAAATACTTTAATATGGAAGAAAATCTATCAGTTTTTTGTTTATTTTCATATTTAACTCATAAATTTAAAAACCAAACTCACATTAAATTTTCCTGTTAAGTACTTCCCATAAGTCAAACTCAATCTGGAGGGAGGGAGTGAAAACTGTTCAACTTATTCACGTTGCGGAAAGCGTGATTAACTTAATTTATCCTTTGCATCAGGACTGCACTAAGCGTATGAGAAATCAGCAGCAGCATGCAAGTTTATGATATTGCTCTCTCTTGATTGCTTGCTGGAAAAACAAGCTAGTTGCCAAATACATGCTGAAAATCTTGATGCTCTATATTAATTGGTAATTGAACTTGCTAGCAAGCCTGATGTTACCACTAACAAACATCTTTTCTTGTCCTTTTTTAATCTTCTTCAAAAGCATTTATTGGTGCTTCACAACACAAACTGATAGATCAAACACCAGAGGCAATGAAGATGAATATAAATGATGTGAAAACATGGAATTATTTTCTTTTAATCTTTGGCACTATCTCTAATATTAGATGCCTAAGCATTTTAGGTCACTGTCCGTATTTTAAATTATGCTCATTAATTACATTATTCTGGAATTCTGAAAAACATACTAAAGGTAACTACTTATTGTTAAATCCATTTTATGATTAGACCACATTAGGTCTTAGAAAGTGCATGACACATCAGGGAAATTTATTTATAGACCAATTTAGATAGATCGGGGGTAGATTTATCTAGATTTAGACTGGACATCAGGAGGAAACTCTGCCCACAGAGGGTGGGGAGGCACTGGGACAGGTTGCCCAGAGAAGCTGTGGATGCCCCATCCCTGGAAGTGTCCAAGGCCAGGCTGGATGAGGCTTGGAGCAACCTGGTCTGGTGGAAGGTGTCCCTGCACATGGCAGGGGGTGGGACTGGGTGGGCTTTACGGTCCCTTCAGCACAAACCACTCCATGATTCCACGATACTTGGCACGGATCTACAGGCATCAGCACCGTGCACGGACACCACAGAGTGGGCACACAGATGCAGGAAATTATTTAGTTCCACTAAATATAATCTGGAGCTAATCAGCACCAGATTAGAAGTGGGGGTGCTTTCATTCTGCTGTTTGTTAACATGGAGCCGGATGATATTACGCATCAGAAAGAGAAAAGAAAAAAGAAAACAAGAAAATACCCTCCACCTGCTTACAGCCTGAACATATCAGATATTATGTAGGTGGAGCAAGCTGTGCTTGGAACAAATAATAAATATTTTGTTTGTTTTTAATATGCTATCAGTGAGGTTTTGTGTTGAAGATATAATTCTGAAATTCTTCAGATTTATACTCAGGTGATGTAGGTGCTTTTTATCTCTTTCTCTCTCATATGTAGATTATATCCCCCTAATATTATATACTTTAGCAACACTAACATTTTATTCAGCAAAAATATGATTCATTAAAGTTAGGACCTATTCTTTTTTTTTTTTTTTAAAGACAACAAATTGTTTTGCAGTCATTAAAAGCCAGTCTTGGAAGCATCGACTGTACTGCCTAAATCTGATGAAGGCTGCGGTTCTGACGGCAAGCGCCAATGGCAAGTTACACAATGACAGGTTAACGTACTGATGCACACACAGTCCACATCCCTACCCACTTGGACACCTTCAATCCTACTGTCTTTCTAAATTGCACACCTTTGTCTGAACATCACAGCCGGATCCATGTTGGCTGAGGTCATTCTGACAACCTGGCGAATTTCTTTGGCAATCATGCGGAGTTTCTCAAAATTTACCAGCCCGTCCACTTTGGAATCATTTCCTGCAGAATGGAAACACACACAGATATGGGAAAAAAAGAAAATAAAACAGTGAGAAATACTTTTTAAAGGGCAATGTGTTACTTGGCCCCCATACCCTCCCTCCCTGCCCCTCCACCAACAAAGCCGCTTCAACCAAAACTACAGTGAAACAGAAAACTCTGGCAAAACACAAACGACAATCAGGCCCACTCCGACCTACTACGGCTCTTGGGGATCCATTTCTAAAGGCACAGTATTAGCAGGAGGGAAAAGGAATAAGTGAACTATGCCCAAATTCATTAGCATAGATGTTAAAATCATATGAATATAGATCTGACATCAACAGCGCTCACATTCTGAAACGAGGTCAAATAGCTCCGAAACATCGCAACCAAGAATTGGGCGAATTTGGAAATGCTGAACCTTAACCGACTGCGAACAGAACTTTGGGTAAAAAGGAACAAGATGGAAACCTTTAAACAAAACCCCTTGAAAACGCTGAAAGCAAGAGTGGGAAGTGTTATAGCTGAATGCCACAATGTGGAACAAAAACCCAGACACATTGCAGCAACGAGTTTTGGTAAGAGAGATATATTTGAAGTAGTGTAACTACTAGTTAGCACACTCACCTACTCATCTACCCTAAACCTTAGGATACCTGAAGACTAAGCATTGCTTTAAAATATTAAACTCATGCATTTTTAGTTTCGAAGACCAGTCTCTATTTCATTTTATTCCTGCAAAGGACACCTCAAGAGCATCTTACTGGCAGCTTCTTTTAGACATCTGTTGGATCACGGAGCATTGAAGAAGGGTCCAACACATACTCAACGTTTAGTTTATTACTTCTCTACATCTGACATTACCTTCATGCAGAAACGTGATATCCTTCTTGACAACAGGAAAAAGCGGAATAATTGGAGGCTGCATGCTCTGGCTGCTAAGGATGTTGCGGTATTTTGCCATGTTTCGAGACGGATCAAAAAGGTCTTGAAGGTCTCTGAGGTGCTTTTCATACTTGCTGGGTAACTTTTCCCACGTGCCTCTGAGACGCGCTACTGGCGCTAGATTTAACCCGCTGTAAGGCAGAGACATGTCAATACCAGGTGTTAGCGGAATCACTACCTTTGGTAAGGAAGTAAAGGGTCAGGTTTTTCTGTTCTAAGGATTAAAAATAGCTTTCACAAGGTTAACCGTAAAGCTGGGGGAACACCAGGCTGCGAGTTCATCACCATGAACCTCTGCTGTTCACTCTGGTGAGCAAGCAAAAAGGAGAACTGAAAAGCGTGACTGCTCCCAGCTCACAAGGGACTCACTCCAAGCCAGCCTGCCAAAACAATCTCCCCGTAACACGGCACTGATGCCCATCTAGTTTAAGAACCGCTTCTCTCCTGTACAAATGTATACCGCAATAAGGACAAAAAGGGTGAAAAATGAATGAGGTGAACACAAGGGAGAGCCGAGCCCAGCTTGTCCCCGGAAAAGCAGCAAGACTCAAGAGGAGCACGTTTGGAGCATGTGTAAACGAGCACCAGCAGACTGAGAACGGGGAGCAGCAGCTATGCTAGAACTTGTTATTGTGCCCTCATTCTCATTAAATAAAAATATATTCGGAATTAGTTGGATGCAACAAAAAACCAGATGAAAATAACTGAAATCTACTCATTCTCCCGATCGTAACTTGTCACCAACTTTGCTCGAGAAATCCTGCCATGAGTGCAAAGTCCCTGTAGCTGCAGAACTGGGAAGTGACATTCTCCAGCACTCATCAGTAAACCCAGAATCACAGAGTTACTGAATTTGCTATTCTAAGAAGATTTTTTCCTCATTTTGGAAGCCTCAAAAACTCCTTTTGTAATTGGTTCTTTTATTTATTTATTTTTTTAATACAGATTTCTCTCCATGCTGTGGTCAAATCCCAAACAAAGCCTTCTCTCACGTGAAAAATCAAACATATGCCACCACACAGCCCCTCTTTTGCAGGCTGCATTAGGATGTTACCTTCCTCTTTCATGAAAAGATGTCATTGTACTGATACACAATGCAGGGCAAGAGAGAGAACCCTTTGGCATATGCTACCAAAAAACATATTCCTCTTGAAATAAGGGTTATCCCAAAAGCTCATTAATTTTTTTTTTTTTTTTTGACCAAAGACGACTTCAGTCATGGTCTGATTAGCCTTGAGGGAGAAGCATTTAGAGTAATTTCACCACCTACAATGAAACATGAGACATTAGGGAGCAGAATATAGAAATTAGATGCAGTATCCACGTGTGTATTCACCACGTAATGAGCAGCCACAACCGTTGCCCAGTATCCTTTAAGGGAATTCATGAATTCTTTAAACATATGACTAAACAAAAGCCAATACCATTTGACAAACTGCCTAGACATGGAAGAAAGTAGTTTAAAATGGTCTTTTCAAAGGTAGTGCTGGTGCTGGGATACAGCAGGAAATCTTTGATGAATCGTGGTGTCTTTTTTTTTTCTTAAAAGAAACTTGGGTATAAGACAATTGCAAATAAAGGAAATGCTGAAAAGTATCAGCATCTAGTATAAATCAGAAGAGAAAGTCTAAATGTGCAAATGAAGAGGGGAAAAAAAGAGAAGTGAGCAGATGACAGGAAAGAATGAAAAGGAAAATTAAACTAAAATAAGACTGATTTGAGGAAGTCCTTACAATGAAAGGAAGAAATAATCTCATCACGGCAGATATGACTCAGTGCACACTGAAAAACTAACAGTGACTGAAAAAAGAAGGGAAATTGGGTGCCAGAATCATGGCAAATGACAGCAACGTTCAGGCAGGTTTCTGAAGTTCATCAATCAAATACCGCTTCTGTCCAGATCTTCTCTTCCCCTGCCAGGTAACGGTTAAAAAAAGAGGCAGTCGCATCAGCCACTGCAATAAGACTGAGGCTGAGGAAGGAAAAAACAGACTCCAGCAACAATACATCCTTTTGTACAGTCTGCCTTCTGAAAATCTTGGTAATTCCCTTCAAAGCACACAGTAATCTGTTCAGGACGTACCCATTTCTTTTCTTTCCGTTTAGATTACGAGAATTGCCTTTGACAGCACAAATCACATCTGACAAGTGGGGAGTATTTTACCTTATGACCGCAAACATGGAGTTGAAGTTCTTGCATTCTCGGCAATGGAGGGCAATTTTAATGAAATGCTTAATAATCTTCATCCTTTTGAGTTGGTTGGGCTCTGCTAAAATTTCCATGGCAACCCAGAACGTCTCTTGATTTATGACATCCTCAAACTGTTTCAGGTGAGCATTTCCCGTTTTGGAGTCCAGCTTGTAAAGGTCATCGATGTATTCCGTAGGCTCAATATTGCGGAACAACTCGAAGTCTCTCATGGAAAGCTGTGTGGCGACCTCAATGGTGCTCAGCTGTAGGAGGGAGATCTGGCTTTCCCTCAGGAGCTCTTGAGCATCCTCATCTGAGCACAAGGTCTCTGTCTCCATATTGTTTTTTAGATAATACCTAAAAAACAAATCAAGTTACAATAAAGCATTAGAGATGCTCTTCAGAGGGTTTGTGAACACAGAGACATTGAACCGGACGGCGCTGACACCGCAGGCTTGTTTATGCGAGACTATTTCCACATTACTGTTGACAACCCAGCATGAGAGGCAAGGACAGAGGCAAGAAGGGGCAGCACAACCTTGTACTTTAGCTGGTATAAAACACCATCACTACTGAAGTGAAGAAACATCTCAAAAGGCTGTTCTAATCTACCTCTTCGCTAATATTTTCTACGCTGTAGCTTTCACCTTCAGGAAAATGTCAGTTACTTTTCCATTTGTAAATCCAACATTTTAAATACACATTAGTGGTGAGAAATCTCTTGTTAACGTATTTCTCCATTTCTTACCCAAATTTAGCATGGTTTCTTACACAAATACAGTGTGGTATATTAATATTTACATGAAGAACAGAGTATTCAGGAAATGAAAATGCATCTGGAAAATTCATTGCCATGGTCCCAAGCAGATCACTTTCAGATATACAAAAGTTTATTTCTCATACATTCCCTCTGTTGCCTAGCAAAGAAGACTAAAGAATTTTCTACTTAATAAACTTTCTTCTGGGATGGATCAGGTCATCAGATAAAACTGAAGCACTTAACATCTCAGAAACATTCATAACAGTTTACATAAAAATGGAAGAATTTCTCTCAGGTTAGTATCACTTCATTGCAACATGACACCACCAAGAAAGAAATTAATTGTGTGCTCTAGTTCTGAAGTACATGTGGGAAGTGTCAGAACAAACACAACTTTTTGCTTTATAAGTGTAAGCCGCTACATACATTATCCTGATCTGCTAAATTTACTGTCATCAAGCAAGCTTGCTGTCAATCTGGGGAGAGGTTTTCTGGGTGCAGAAGAGGAAGGTAGAACAAAGAAGAAAAGAGGAGAGGGAAGTGGAAGTTATTGACAATTAACTGCTTGTTCTTCTATTTCAGTGAGAACATCCCTCCCCAGTGTTCCAGTGCTAAAAGGCAAATAAATCCAACTGAAATCACAGCAAGGGCCATTTACCGTCCGTTGAGCTGAATCCTGTCAGCCAATTTTGAAAACTGATCCGGGAGCCTCCGCTGCTTGATGACTCCCTCGGGGCTGACAGACACCTCGCAGAGGGAGTAGGTCTCCGGGGCTCCCGTCAAGTTGAATTCGTGGACGGCGTGACTCACCACCTCTTTTGCTGTAGTGTCTTTGCTGATGATAATGTAACAACTCTGCTGATCTGCTTTGAAAACTCTTATTACTTGATCCGGAATATCTAAAATAACAGAATAACACCTTTCATGTATGAAGTTACTTGTCCCTTGAAAAAACATGAGGTCATTTACTGTCTCATTTGATAGCCAGAAAACAAAAAGCAGCTAGCAAGAAAAAAAAGCCATGCTGGACTTTAAATATTCATTAAAATATTCAGCAGTTTCCTTCAGTTTTGAGAGGAAGAAAGAGGACTCGTCTCTGCATTCCCACAACTCGCTATAATCCCGGGACCACAATCGAAGTCCAAGACACTTGGCCGTGTTACTAAGCTGTAACTGCCCTTCTCTGCGTGTCTCCAAAACTCTGGCAGCATCATTCCTTCTTTGGCTCTTTTGCCTTTGCAAGAGCCAGAACTGATGTGCGTGCCAAGACACCTCCCTGGGAGCAGGAAGCCATTGAGCAGGCGTGGATGGGCTGCAGGGGGCAGGACGTGAAGAGGAAAGGAGATTGGGTTGCTCACATAACTAGCTGCAAACTTCTACACTCCCTCTCTCACCCTGAAGGACCTAAGCTGCTGCCAGCAGTTAATTCTTTGGCTAGTGTATTTATTTATAGCACATTTTATGTATTATAAATGCATTAGAGAACAGCTTTATGTGAGGCAGCCTACAGCAGGAAATAAATATCTAGAGAAACACGTGTTTAATCTACAGCTTGATGATTGGAAATAATTCACTCCATTAGTTATTACAGAAGGCTTGTTTTTCAAAATAAAACTGATTCGAAAAAAAATGTCCAGAGTCAGAGCGCACTCCAGTTTCAAACTGCAGGAAGCAGAGTTTTCCCCCTCCCTAAACTCCGAAGACTAAACCTTCACAAGTTTTCTGCAGACCTGAGAAGGTGTGAGGCTCTCACTGAGCCCTCGGCCACATCTTGAGAGCCTGCAGCTATTCAACCCCCATGTCAGAGGCAGATGTGCCATTAACTCCTGCATCAGATCCCCAGCGAGAGAAGCGAAGGGCTGTTACTAGAGCCACAGCCTCCAACACAGCCCTTGGCTTCTCCCCCTGTTACCTGCCCGGATCGAGAACTAACTCCACTAACAGTTTCAGGATTATGACTATCACATGACCAGAATAGTCTCATTAGTGGTTGGGGAGTAGTTGAATTTGAAAAGCTCCCTGTACACACGAATGGGGGCAATAAAAGCAAAGAGTAAATATCATGTACTTATTTTAGAGTGAAAGTGGTGAACACGGCATATTGAATAATTTGGGCAATGCCTGCACTCATAAAAATCATAATAAATCGACAGAAGAGGCAAACACCTCTACCTTGGTATCAACAGACCTAAAAAATCATAACAGCAAGAAGTGAAATGTAATTTGGAGGGGGAAAACAACACAACCTTGTGACAGGTGAAGGAAATTCATCCTACAGACACGTTTGTCTCCGTGGTCTTTGCTTTTAAGCAGCTGAACATTAATACAAATTAAGTTCTAATGCATTATTCAGCTTGTGTTGACAATACAAAACATATTCCAAGTTTGCATGCATGTAATTTTGGTTATACAGAGTCCACTAGAAGAACAAACTAAATCTCAAACTACGTTATCACCTAAAACTTCAGTTTGTTTAAAAGGGACGTAGGCAACGTCATTCCTTCAAAGCCAGGTCACAGGGAAGTGAGTCACCTGCCAAAGGCCATTCGGTGGGGCGGTGGCAGAAATGGGAATAAAACACAGGTCTCAGCCTCAGCCCAGCACTGTGCCCATAAAGAGAACCTAGGGATTTGGTTTATCTAAGGGAAGAAGGCAGGGCACAGGACTAGCCACTGCCCTAACAGTAACAACAGTGTCAATACAACATATGAAAGTGTTAAATTTGACAGGCAAGCCATGCAGGATTAAGGTCTAGGGGATGCTGTAACGGGGTGCTGTACATCAGGATACTTACAGTAAAACCCAACAGCTGCGGGCGGGAAGGAAAGAAAAAACACTGCGTCAACACCACAACAAGATTTAGATGTTTACAAAACTTAGCAAGTGTAGGTAGTACACTGTCACAAATACTTTGGTTTTCTCTGCCATTCAAAAATGACAGCGTGTTTGTTCTAGTAAACCTAAAGGTAAGAAGGACCAGTTAGCAACAGTCCCTACTACGCACTAACTTGTACAGCATTAAGTGAAGATTCTTACAGAATATGTGTGTAGATCTCACGCAGACAGCAAGAACCTGGATTTGCAGCAAAAAGGGAACTTACTTCCTGTGGATATTTATGCACTTGACAGGATGTACCTGTGTACATCCCCTTTCAAGGGGAAATCTGCAAGTTTACATAAAAGTCATAGCCTCAAGGCACTTCACAGACTATGTAATTATACACAGAACTTACACTGGAAACGGGGAAACAAGATTCTGACTTGACATGTTTATGGGCAGCTGCATCTTACAACAAATACCTCCTGCAGCCATCCCATAAACTGTACCCTCCGGTAGCAGCAGTGACAGCACAGACTGCACAGCTCAAAACAGCTGTCAGTTTTTCACACACAGTCGAACAAACGTTCGTAAAACACTGAAGACCAACATCTTAGCATGTTGGTATCATGGCAGTCCTAGTCTTTCCACCATATATACTCCAAGATGGTGGATGGACAAGTGAAATCACCAGGATTACCAGTACTGGGAAGTGATGACAGAAGGGAAAGGTACAGACAAGGACAATCTGCTTCCACCACAGCTCTGAAACTCCAGTAAATCAGAGACTCTCAGAGGTGGCAACATTACGTCTTTGTGCAAAGAAGCTCAGTGTCACATTAAAAAAAAGCAGGCAAGGAAGGTTCAGACAGTTTGGATTTTCAGGAGTTCTCCAGTTGGGACCTGTCAGGGCCACAAGAGAAACTGGGAACTGCACTCGGCACGTCTGGTGCTGGTAAAAGATGTACTTTTCCCCTGAACCAGCTGCCTTATAATCACCCTGTAAATCAAGTTAATGCTGTTGGTTTACCTGAGGGATTAGAGAAATCCAGAATGCTAGTTGTAGGCTGCAGCAGGTCAGGGCTACTGGATGAGAGCGTTCCCGGAATAGGCATGATGGCCAGGCTGTGTCTGCACTGCCGAGTCCCCACAATGCTGTCGTCCTGCGACTGGCTCACACTGCCATCGCTGCAAAACAAGTTTGTTTCCATTACGTGCATTCAACTCCTGATATTCACCTTGGGATGCACGAAACTGAGAAAGCTATTGGCACTCAGATGTTTTAATTGCACTTGCACATTATAGATAGGCTTTCGAAACAAGGACAGAAAAAAAGCACGTTTGGAAGTGTTCGCTGGGAGAGAAAAGATATTCTGGTCTTGTTCCGCAGTTATGGGTCAGATGTGTTGCATTTTTAAAAAGCATAATCAACGCGGACATAAAGACTGAAGCTACTAAGCAACTAAAGTATCCCAACTTAATAAGGAACAACTCGATTTTGAGCAGAAGGGTGACAAACCTGAACAGTTTTGGAGGCAAGATGCTGAATCGGGTCTTGTCTAAAATTTTCCTGATTCTGTTTCTCCCACCAGATACAGTGTTCGCTTTCATTTTCTTGTTTCCTTTTTCACGGGGAAACATCTGTTCCACATCCCCAGGCATATCTGGGATGGAATAACGGTTGTTTTTCTTTTCTGCAATTTTTGGAATATGTGGAATTCCGTTCTTCTCCTGTCCGATCCTGCAGAGCAGCTCCTTAAACACTGTAAGAGAAGAGACAATCATTGAGATTTGCACACCAATCATCACAGTGAATTCTCCTCTCCCCTCAAACCTTTTGCTTTGCACATCCCTGCAGAAAAGTGAACCAAGAGTTACAAACCAGATGCTAAAACTGTGGGTCTTTCCCCACTGGAGCTTCGCTTTTGACTGCCTTGGCAGAAAGCATAACCCCCACATGTTCAATAAAAGTGATCACACATTCTGCATAGCAGAGTTTTCCTAACTACTGCTGAAATCAGCATGCACCGCAGCAAATTTCACAGACCTACTCCACCATTACCGGGCAGGTAATAAGGAAACATCGCATTCACGGCCATCAGCTCTAGGTATTTACTGACATTTTTGTCTGCATCTTCTAGGTAACGGAGTGCGGATGCTTCCTCAACATTAACCGCAAGACAGACTGATATTGTCCAAGGCTGCCTTTGTTTGCTTTTAGTAGTAATACTGCACAGAAGCTGCATCAAATTTCCTATTGCATTTATCAAGCTAAGCCAGTCTACTGCCAGCACTGACGTTCCCAGAGATATAATTTCATGGAAAAGATTGTTTGTATTGCTTCCCACATATAAAAGGTGAAAACAAGTTGTTCAAATTCATTTGTCAATATGGTATTTGTGTTTTTAAGATCTTTTTAAATCACTCAAGTCAGAAACTCCATATTTTCTCTCAAAACCACAGTGATACTGGGAGAAGGCAGAACTGTGCTGAGCAAACTACTCGGACTGTCCCTACAAGCAAGGCAACCAGGACTTTCTGCACAGAAAGTCCCTGTCAAATTGCACATTTTCTTATGTAATAAAATTATAGGGGCTACAAGCCTTCACAGTATAGATTCAAATATAAGAACAGGAATTACTTGTCAGCACCAGGCACTTTGCACTCAATTCAAAAGACAGGATAAGTATCACTGCTGAAGAAAAGCTCCAAGACATGAATTCATTAAAATTTATCAGAGAAATCACCTTGAAATTATATCAGCTAGGAGGAAGAGAAGAGATTAGATCAACTCAAACAAGTATTTATAATACAAATAAACAATCTGTCACTGTTTTGGTTACAGTTATACTCTATTTTATGTCACTTCACATTACTCTGGACCACCGGTTAGCATGGTTGCTTTATGCCTCTTTGGAATTATGCTAACGAGCAACTGCTAGGATCCTGAAACATTCTACCTGCAGTGACAAACAGAAAATAAGAACTGAAAAGAAAATCAACAGCGAACAACAGGAGGAAACTGCCGGAAGACAGTAAGAAGGAAACCATCAGAAGGTCTCAGCTAGAGCTGGAGAGGAAGGAGCTTCCTTGTGTACAGTCCCATTCTCCCTGCAGCTAGGGTTACTCCGTTAACAGGATTATGGAAAAAGAAAAGATGATTTGACTGAGATTTTAAAGAGGTATTTATGATTTTATATGCACATTGACAATTAAAAGCCAACACTTATATGCCATACTGCTTTTTATACCCTCTTTCCCATTTTAGATATAAAGGCCATTTATCCTGTCGTCCTCACAGCCATTAAAAAAAGTTTTACGAAAGCCCAGTTTTACATTTTTGCTGTTTCTTGGCAAAAATATTTTGGCCCAGATCCCTTGGCTGTTTCAGCCATATCGCATGAAGGGACACTAAAGCCGCTTTAACAGTCATTTGAGGATTTCTCAGGGAGTAAAGAGCTGGCTGTGCTGGCTTTGTGCCACTCAACGTGCAGCCCCTGGCACACAAGAACTCATCCAAGCAAATGGAGGCACAACGAGGCGACTTCCCCACAAGTGATCACTCCTACAGCAAGTTGGAAAAAAAAGGTGGAACCTTATTGCCTTTCTACAGCCAGGAAGACTGGAGTTCTCCTTCACACCCACAAGAATACAGCATATATAACATCTACTCACCGAAAATGTTTGTTTTTACAGTAATAGAGAGATGAGTGTTGTTCCTTAAGATTTCCAGAGCTTTTACAAAGGTGATGTTCTCAAAATTCTGTCCATTTACTTCCATTATCTTTAATAAAAAATAGAATTTGGATGATTGAGCAACGGTTTATGACAGACTTACAAACACAAAGTAACACAGGCACAGGAAGAACCTTCCAGAAGTTATCATGTTACCCTCACAGCAGGTGGAGAATGAAAACATTCCTTGTAAAACAACTGCTTTCATCACGCTAGCGAAATAAAGAAGACAGAAGCCCCATTTCTCCCTGACAAATGCTTTAACCAAATTTATTTTCTGTGGTAACATGACATTTTTGCAATTAGGAACTGCACCCGAAGGCAGGATGGTGGGTCACGAATGGCAGAACAGACATCCCATCACAGGCTGACCTCCACCGGGAGCGAACCGCCACTGCTCCACCAGCCTCACTCTGCCCAGATGATCTACACTAGGTGGGAACCGCTCCAACAAAACAACCCAATAGCTTCAACCTAACCACACCTGCCAGCAGGAAGTCTCCTAAAGTAACTACAATTTGGTTCCTTTTCCCATTTGGGTTTTTTTTTTTTGCAATGTTTAAGTATTTTGAGAACTATTTAATGGAAACCCATTTAGCACACAAATCGAAGCTGGGCTGTGGCATCCTCAACAGAACACTAAGCCAGTTGTTTACTTTTAGTAAACAGCATATCCATATTCATCTTCTCAGGAACACCAGAGTTAGTTGAACCAGAATTTTTTTTACTAGACAGATGGATATTTTAAGTGACCTTCATTCCTTCATTCCTTTTACCTGATCACCACGCTTGAGTCCAGCCTCGGCTGCTTTACTGCCCATTTCCACAGTCTCTACAAAAATTCCAAACCCCTTGTCGCTTCCTCCAAGGAGGCTGAAAAACAATGGCGAATCTCTAGAAGGTTTTTGGAGGGTGATTTGTCTCCATTTTGCTTTGGCAGCACAGGCAATATTCAGCAACCTGAGATGGCCTTTCATTTTCTGCAACAGAGAAGACACAACATGGAGCACAACGCTTCTTTTGGTGGGAATGGAAAAAGAGGTGTGACAAAAATACCCAAGTGCCAGGCCATGTATCCAAATCTTACTAAACAGACTTTGTCCTCTTCTGCAGTAATGTGAACACACGTAAATCACTGCCTTGCCTACTATTTTATATGGTTTTTCGATCTTAATATATACTTAAGAACAAGTATGTCCATGTTAAATGCCATCTACTGACTGTGAGACTTAGAACGTGTTAGTCCCTGGTAACACACTGGAAAATGAAAACCTGTAACAACTGTAAGCATGCCAGTCACTCTTTTTTGGACCTACCGTATCTTCCAAGTTCTTTTCAAATTCTTCCAGAAATCGAGTCATAGCAGGATCGCCTTCAAAGTCATTAAAGTGATTGTTCACCCACAGCAAAACCACCCTGGTAACCTGTAAAAAAGATAACATCATGCATCTATAAAGGTACCTATGATTCTTCTCCTATCTGCTTTAATCTATGAGGAAAGAAGAACACAAGGACATCGTATCAGGGTTGGAACTAGATGATCTTTAAGGTCCCTTCCAACCTAACCCATTCTGTGATTCTACAACATGGCAGAACAACATACTGCAGATGACTGCATCTGTTAACAAGCTTTACACTTGAAATTATCTTTTCCTTTACTTGTGGAAAGAAAATAAAAAATAAAACACTCTCACATTTTTGTACCTAGTTGGCTGCATAACCCAGTACTTCCCACTGCACAAACCCATCTTAAGTTAACTCTTCCTCATACTGCTTATAAAACTTCTCTTTTTAAAGCATCCTAATGATCTCCTTAAAGAAAGTTCTAGGAAATACACTCTGATAATAAAAAGCTTTCTTTTAACAACTTTTACTTGCTTTTGTACGTGCCATTACTGCCATTCATGGTAACGTAAAAAGGTTAATCTACAGCAGTTTCTCTTCTAAAAAGCAACAACTTCCTCGTATTTGCCGAGGCGGTTTTCTTTTACTTTCCTTTTCTTAAAAAATCCCTGTAGTCACCAAAATGAACAGCATGGGAAAAGGTAAGAAGAGAAGAGAAGCAGTAACCACAGCAAAAGACTCCAGACAATTTCCTACACACAAAAAATACAGCACTTTGGTAGCCTGTTGGGTTTCCTTCAGCTCAAAGCTAGAACACACAAAACTGCTGGCTAAGGATTTTACTGCCATAATTTCCAGCAAATTGCGTACAAGCTCCAGACTATAAACATTTTTCATGTGTATGTGCACACAGTTACACGGAGTTGGACCTCGTTCTGCTTCTGGAAGCATTTTTATCAACGGCACCTGTCCTGAGCAGAGTTTATTTTAAGTACAGTTTGTACTAAGCTGCTCAAACAAAATGTGCTCGACACACAGAAAAGCTGAACAGCAGAAAACCATGGAAGACAAGCACAATGCTGTTGTGAAGAGAAGATGGTATGTCCAAGAGATCATGAACAATTTCCCTGCATTTCTTGTGAAAAAGGATTTCGGAGACTGCATTTATATCTTTAAGCAGAAAACAGTATTTATCGTTCTGCTGAAGAGCAGCAGCATCGTACTGAATTTGGGATAGTACACTTCAGGCATCCAGCACACTGGAGAATCCTTTCTTGATACTAGTGAAAATTACTTTAAAACATATCATATAAAATAGCTGGAGCATAATCCCAGTTTATCAGCAACACACAAACAGACACAAACAAAATCAATTTGGAGACATTTTCACCAGAAACACGAATCTCTTCAACTCAAACCAACCTTATCCCTGAGGCTGTCCACTGTGAACCATTCCAAGAGTTTATTTCCAACTTCCAGGGGGCTTGTCAGAAACGTTCTGTATGTTAACAGGAAATCTTCAATGTAGGTTGGATCCACAATAGAATGTTCTTCTATTAAGTGCATGATGAGTCGCTCAGGTGTTGCCTTAAAAATTAAATGCAAAAAATAACTGATAGCTCTCATCATTACCCCTTTCTAGTGAATATCTTAACCAAAATCCTTGTGAACAATATGCTTCCTTTTCAAAATTTCTGTTATGGCAAAACACAGGAGAAAAAACACCTAACGTGTTTAAATCAAACCTTCATACTTTAATCAGTCCAAATGTTTTGCATATATAATGTCTGGCTAAAACTATTAGTAATTTTTCTTAATTTTCAGTTTTAAGGTTCAGTTCCAGCTTACAGAAAACAGGTCTATAAATAAAGATGCACACAGGGTGCTACCAGTACTAAACTCAATGTGTGCTGAAGAGGTCTGACTATATTAAAAAGGAGATGGAAGTAAATTTGTAAGATTATATATATTCCTTCCAATCATTTTTTTGAGCTGAGACAGACAAAACTGAGTATGTGTTCTAGAATCAATCTGGAATTTTAATTATTTACTAATAAGTAAAATTTTAATAGATTAATGGAAAGCATAGAAAGAAATTCACCTTGATAACTATGTGTCCTTTCCTGGTTCCACTGCGATCCAGCTCTCTGTGCTCCTTTACCATCACTATTTCTCCTTCTTCCTCCACTTTGTGAGTGTTTTTTTCCACGTGGTTCAGAATCCTCCAGTAGTCTTGCTGGGCTATACACACAAACTGCCCCCAGACAACACGGGGTAGTTAATAAATATCCAAACCAGGACTGTCTGCCCATGTCTGGGCTATTCAACACAATCACAACAGCACGGCATTTAATACCAATCCCCTCGTTCTGCCCAACTGCACAAGACAGGAAGTTAGAAACAGACCAAAAGAACTGGTCACCTTCTCCAAAAAGTTGTTTGAATAGGCTAAACAGCTAGAGTAAAAAGCTAAGGAGTGGAAATGGGTGTTTTCTATTTATCTGTGCTTACTGCATGTCGATCCCACACACAGCATGACCAGGGTGGACAGAGCTTACATGTCATCAGAAAGCAGAAGTTCCTATTTCTCACCCAACAGCAGCGTGAAATAAATCCTAGCTACTACAATGTACAATTAACTCAACATCACCAGAGCCCCTGATCCATAAAATACCAACCTCCTTTATTCTGCTCCTGGAGTCATGCCTTAAGATGACAGTGGTCTGCTTTCTTTTATTAGATGCTTAAAAATACAAGGTAGTTGTACAGAATTGCAGTCTTACCTGACAGTCGTCTACTTTGGTTCTGACCACTCCATTCATGTACTGTTTCTCCAGAGAGGGAGTAATCCCAAAACTATTTCCCATACAGAGACTCTCACTCTTCCCATCAGGATAGCTGATTTCCACTGTGCCATTTAAAATTACATACCAAGAATCAAGCTAGAGGAAGTAAAAAAAAGATTAAAAAGTAAAGCTAATTCAACAACTTTTACAAGCTGTTCCAACACTCTTAGCTCAGAAAGGCTTATTCTTGCAGTCTCCAGCTTGTTGTCACAACAGTCTTGCAACATTTAATTCACCAAAAATGTGCACTGTAAGGCAAGCAATAGACGACTGAAACAAGAATGCTTTTCAGCATTCTTCATTCATTTCAGAACTAATTTAGTAGGGAGGAATGCTGATGAATAGACTGCTTTTTTAATTAGCTACAGTGTATTTATACCATTTAATGAGAATGAACACTATTCCCCAGGGTACAAGAGATTTGCTCACTACCAGAAACTAGAGTTTACCTGGTTTTCTTGGAAGAATGACCTGCTACAGCCATTCCAGATGTCTTGATCCAAGGACAGAGGTTTCAAAATAGTGATTCAGGGCACCTATGTTGGGAGCCCAACCTCTGGCTAAATTGAACATCCCTCTTCTCCCACTGAGTATGCATGGAAACTGCTCCTAATTTAGACATTTATGATATCTACGTTGTTGGGCAAGGATACCTCTCTACATTAGTAGTTTATAACTTACATTATAAGAAGGACAGTCATTTTACCAATGGAAATGACACATTCTTCCATGTCCCAAATAATCTTTGAAATAAACTCTTCCAGCTGTTAGCACTTACCCAATAACAACATCCCGAGTGCCGTTCTATGTCTATACTTGGCCACATGGGAGTCTTGAACAAGACAGTAATACACAGGCCAAACCTCCCAAAGGGATGGGCTATGGTTTGGGGATTTGGGATGTGGGTCACCTGAGAGAAGAATCCTCTAACTTTCAGGTTCAGGAGTGTTGGGGATATGGGAAACAGCTTTTCCAGCCCTTCACCCCCAGCTGCCCTTGCTAACCTCCAGCCTACAGCACACAAATGGTGTTCCAAGCAGTAACTTACTTCTTGGCCGTCTTCAAGTATGATGGCTCCTGCTTGCTCTACTACTTCAAATATCATCACTGAGCAAAGTTCTCTCCTCACAGACATAGTCATGTTTGCAAAAGCAGGGAGTTGATGCATGAATTCCAGTAATTGCTCTGTTAGACATAGGAAACATTGCTATGAAGACTGCAAGGCCCAGGGGTTCCTTAGATACCTTACCCTCCGTTACGTTGCAATCCCCATTAGTGCCCGTGGCTACGCGAGCCCCGTAAGCATTCTGTCATCGCCAACCAGAACTCGGCTCGACAGTCCTGATCGTGTCCTGACTGACCCTCACGGCAGCAGTCTGGCTAGAGTGTAAAAGCACTTCAGCTTAAAGGCGTTTAGAAAAATTGAAGATACGCTTATGGTACAGTAATTCTAAGCTTGATAGGAGCATGAAATTATTTTCCAGCGTTTAGAGGAGTAATATGAAATATAGCATAATGCAAATTTCACTATTAAAACTA
Organism: Eurypyga helias; assembly: GCF_000690775.1. Taxonomy (NCBI): domain Eukaryota; kingdom Metazoa; phylum Chordata; class Aves; order Eurypygiformes; family Eurypygidae; genus Eurypyga; species Eurypyga helias. The sequence goes on from NW_010228796.1 coordinate 202,653, forward strand.
ATGCCGATTTCTAGTTAAACACTGCAGTAAGTTATTTTCATGTTAAATGTTTATAAGTTTACAGTTAAGTATATCTATACTGTAGTGAGAGTATATTATACTCTCTCACATTTAGTAAGTAATTTAACAGTTTCAGGCAGTCAAAATTACCTTGCTAACTATCCTACTCTTATTTCAACACATAAAATGACTGTAATACTTAATATCTTAAGCATCCCAAAGACCTTTTTTTAGAAATACTTAGTTTCTCAGAACAAATATTCAGATAGTAAGAAGTAAGAGGAGAAATCACTCAATTAACAGCATCACTAGAGCAAAGTGATCTCTAGAAGGCATTATTCATAATTATGAGGATATACATTTAACATGAACTCATTAAACAGTTCTCACATACGATTCTCTTATAAACATGATATACTTTTACATAAAGATTGGGTTTTTTCTCCTTACCAATATCATCATCAGTTTTATCTGCAGGCTCTTTCTCAAGGCACTCTCGTACAACGTCTCGCCCCAGTAGTGGATCTGAAGTTCTGTCAATATCTTCATCCTCCTCCTCTTCTTCATCTTCAGAGTCTACAGGTGCTTCTGGAAGACCTGTTAAATCAACGTCTCCCATCTCACTTTCTGTAGCCTACAAAGAAAACATCCATCAGACAGAGTCTTCAGTTTAATGATTTATGGCCTTAGGTAGCTAACGCAACAAAAGAAACCCCGTGACCAACAATTCAAACTAGAGATTGTAGCAGCTCCCTTTCTGAACATCAAGAAAAACACGTTATGCTGAAATCTACGGCTACAGGACGGTACAAGTATCTACCATCGGTATAAAGCAGCAACAGCAGCTACAGCAACGCAATCACAAGATCTGAAACCAAAATTAACATTCTGGGACACTTGTTCTCTGTCTGTACTCACATCCCTCCCCACCTCCCATGAAACACAGGCAATACAAACCCATCAATATCAACCATGTGACACAGGGAAAAACCAGCAGATTGAGTGGCAGAAATGAAAGGGATTTGATCACATTTTTTATTTTGGTATCATAACATGGATTTGAATCCTGGCATAGAGTATGTCAGGTAGAGTACATAAATGGGGAGGCAGAGGGAAGGAGATAAGGATGACTCTTCTTTCCTGTCAGCTGATTCTCATTTTATAGCATTCACTCCTTCTTGTGAATTCACATAAGCAAAACGTTTTTTTCACTATTTGAGAGTCTATATTATTAACAAAATAATAGATTAATTCAGGAGCACCACTGGTTACCCAACGCCTGCAGACACATTCCTACTGTCATCAATAGATGGCAATACAGATACCACGCTGAGCCGACACACTGTGCAAAGGAATGCAACACTGGCAACAAAAAGCAGAATCACATAGGAATCATTTGCAACAATTCCTTATGTAAAGTTTAAATGATGTAATTGTGTGAAAATAACTTTCCAAACAGATGGAAGGGGAAAAAAAAAAAAGTAGTTTGAAATTCAGGAGAGTAGCGCCTCCAATCCCTTTTTTTTTAGTTTAAGCCAGCATGCAAATCATTTTTCTGTTCAAATTCAAAAATTTGAACAACAAGATGTGTCACTGAGAAGTATAAGGCAATTATACAGACTTGCAGAAAAAGGAGTTGGTTTTTTTCTTTTATAAATGAACACATTTATAATATTCACTCTCACTTTAAAAGAAATCTTTGAGACTTTACAAACGCTAATGACAAACTAACACATCAAATACTCTGCAGGTTCACAAAACCTCCAAAACAAAGGATGGGTCCTGTCCAACCTGATTTGAACATCCACAACTTCTCTGGGCAATCTGTTCCAGTGCCTCAGGACGCTCACTGTCAAAAATTTCTTCCTTATATCCACCCTAAATCTACTCATTTCCATTTTAAAACTGTGGCCCCTTGTCCTGCCAATACAGGCCCTGGGAAAAGGGGTCTTCTAAGAAAGGCTTTTAACTACTGAACAGTCTCCCTGGAGCTTTGCTCCCTTTTCTCCCATTACTGGAGACTTCACCCACTGCCACGACTTCTCAAACTGGACGGAGAGTAGCTCAGCACCGACGTCGGCCAACTGCCTCGGGGCCCCGGGACACATCGCATGGGGTCCCATGGACCTGAGCACGGCCAGGTTCCTCAGGTGGTCTCAAACCTGATCTCCTCTCCATGAAAAGGACTTGTTCCCCCAACCCCTGTCTTGAGGTTCAGGGACTCAGGAAATGTAGGAAGATTGAACAACACTGAAAACTGAGGCAAAAAAAAATTGTTGAGCACCTCAGCCTTCTCCATGTCACTAGTTCTCTTTATGGTGGGGAGGGGAGTACATTTTCTTTAATTTCCTTTTTTTGACCAATATAGCTGTGGTTATTGCTCACATCCTTTGCCAAAAGAAGAGGCTCCGAGGAGACCTCATTGGAGCTTTCCAGTATCTGAAGCGGGCCTACAAGGGTGCTGGGAGAGGACTTTTTACAAGAGCCTGTAGTGACAGGACAAGGGGTAATGGGTATAAATTGAAAGCAGGGAGGTTTAGATTAGATATCAGGAAGAAATTCTTCACAGAGAGGGTGGTGAGGCACTGGGACAGGTTGCCCAGAGATGTTGTGGATGCCCCATCCCTGGAAGTGTCCAAGGCCAGGCTGGATGTGGCTTTGAGCAACCTGGTCTAGTGGAAGGTGTCCCTGCCCATGGCAGGGGGTTGGAACTAGATGATCTTTAAGGTCCCTTCCAACCCTAACCATGCTATGATTCTATGATTCTATTCCTGCACCTACGTTTGACCAGGAGGTCCTTACTCAGCCCGGCTGGGCTCCTGCCTTCCTCGCCCCGTAACACACAATGCGCATTTCAAGTGAGTCCATCGCAGCAGACGGCACTGCCTCCACCTTCCTACACGCTCCACGCTGACCGACTAACGCAAGCCCAGCTCTCTGACAGCTGAGCAGCACCTCCTCCTCTCACTAGACACAGCAATACTGGTTTTGGATAGAACCTTGAACCCTTAAGCTGGTCCTCATTTTAACACTTAGCCAGCAAACCTAATAAATCAGGCTTAAATGACTGAACATAAGTACTTCTTTCAGAGTAGGATAACAATACATATAGGGTTAAATCTGTTTTATATTACATCACTTCACTGGCTTATGTAGCTCACATTAACAGTTTTGGAACTAAGCCCAAGTGCAAACTGTGCTTGGAGAGCCTCAGCAGCACATGATCAGTACAGCATTTTATTTCTGGCATTTCTTAATCTAAATAGCCACAATTTGTATCAACTTTTCCAGGCAGAATAAGACAGACTACAGTACTAATTCCCACTCTGATAACCTCAAGCAAAAGATAACAAAACTGAAGGTATAGGTACTACAAATAAGTGAGTCATTAAAATTTTCATTGTATATCCTACAAGGGACGATAAACCAATCTTCTCCTGATAAATAAGTTACGATTTGATCAAGCTATGAAATAGCAATGGTCCCCAAACTGAGTTCCAAAGATAACGTGTGGATGGTTGACAAAACGCTGGCAGGTCAGGCAGTGCTGGAAGGAGCAGGAAGGATTTCGCTCATCAAACTGTCTGCAGAAGTAGCAGCTCTTCCCAAGCATGGTGCCCCAGCTGTTTCCATTATCAGATATCAAAACCCTAATGGAAACATTTATGAATGACTAATTTACAAAAGGAAACCGGAAACTGCAATCCTCAATTCTTACACGTATATGGATTTTGAGGACTGAAGCTATAGGACAAGAGTATCTTGAGAAGGCAGCAGGAACAAACGGTGTGTGCCACGTAGGTTATCTGGAAAGTTAACACCAGTTTACTGTCAACACATTTGTTTGCCCTTTGAAAACCATACTATTATTACTGCATATACAGCCCTGCAAAATTTAACATGTTCCAGCTCTGCCAAGTGTTGATCACGGAGATGTCCTGTACACTGGCCTATGCTCTGGAAGGCCCTTGCAAAGTTTTGGTGTTAATGACAGGTACCCCGCTACAGTGTGTATCAGAAAGCATACACCGATAGAAAAAAGGTACTAAATATGTCTCATGTAAAAGATTTCCCTGGAGGATACTTAATACATGTCAAAGCAGCTGTTTGCAGAAGTCAGAATCCCTCATTTCAACTGTTGTGCGCATAGCCACTGCTTCCCCTGCTTCTGTCTACACACCTCAGTTCTGAAACTAAGGATCCTGGCAGAAAGGGGTTGAATGAAAAAATTAAAAACAAACCTTAAAAATCCACCTCAAGCAAATTAAAGAAGTTGCATTAAAAATTGTAAGGAATAGCTTTCTATATATATGTAATTTTTTTTTAAGTCTACAGTCCAACAAATCAAACAAACAAACAACAAAAAAGCCCAAGTGCTCTGCAGGATTCCAAGCCAGGTGGACTTTGGAATAAACACATTTGGACATTTTACCACAGAAAGACTGAAAGCTCCAACAGGGAGCAGCAACAGCACAGAATAAGGGAGAAAAATATCCTCACACACGTATTTTCATACGTTTATGCAATTACTTGTTAATTTAATCTGCAATTAACTGTTTCTGTAACTAACAGGACTCCTGTTGTGCTGATCTCACCTTAAGCTTTGTGTTCATCATTTCCCGTGTAACATCCTGGACTGAGAAGCAGCCGGGACACGTGAAACCTCATTTCAACACTATCGATGAATATAGCGTACACAGATGAACAGAAACCCTTTCCACAGCTTAATAACATTCGGTTCATTCTTTGTTTCTACCACCGTAATCCCATTTTCCTATTCTGGAATGACGTTTGCACTACTTACTGTAAAAACTAATGTTAAGTTACCATTAATTCAAAAGGTCATTTCAAGGCTACATTAACCCAAATCATTCATAAATGCTCTCCTCTGCTGACATTAATGATACTCTTAGAGAGTTTGGCATCTGAGAGACATGAAGCTGACTGCAAAAGCAAAACCTCTTTTTCCAAATACTTTGGAAGGTGCATTTTAATGTAACAAAAATGCTTTCAGCTTCTGAGCCCAGACATCCTACTCAACATGTAGGTTTACTGCGTATCAAAGAGATTCTCTACCTTCGTAACATCACAGTGAATATGGGGGGAAACACTGTTTTCTTTCCGAATTCAGCATCTGTCTCTACTGATGCGTCACTGCAATATGATGTTAAATAATATAATGTTAAATCTGAAAGGCAAACAATGAGAGTCTTCCCCAAAACGGTTACAGCTCCTGCATACAGCCCAAACACCCAGCATCTTTTCACAGTTTGCTGTCTGAACACGATGCCTACAAGAACTAGACACGAAAAATTCACTAAAAATTAAGGGTGGGAACAAAAAACAGTGGGTTCTTTGGATTTTCTTCCCCCCTCATGACATGCCTGTTGCACACCTTCTCTCTACCCACAGTTTATGAGGTGCTGGATTCTCCAGAGCTTTCTCTCAGGATTAATGACACTGTGGCTACAGTGCTGGAATGTTGCGCGAGGTCTTCCAAGATGAGTCCAGCAGTGGTAACCTGGCTCAGACATCACCCCGGCTGCCGGGAAATTCTCAGTGAGGTTTAGAGATGTCCACGTTCCCTGCAGGATGCAAACCCAGATGGGCTGGTGTCGCTGAAAAGGAGGTTCCTACCTGAAAGGGCCTCACTCCTCGAAATTAATAGATAATTGGCAGCTGTTTTCACATTCATGAATTAGTAATTTCTTAAGGTACAAAAACACATTTCACCATGTTTATTTGCTACAGTGCATATAAATAGCCACTCCATTATTTCTTTTATTTATGAAATTCTTATTTGTTTAGCAATTATACTCTTTTGGCATTTTCTGAAGAGTAAGGCATTTCAAATGCCATTAACCACACATGAGTATTCACTCATTACTAGAATGATATTTTCGTTATCAATAATATATTTTAAAAGCTTTTAACTCAGAGTGACCTCTCCAAACTACTCAGATAGACAGGCAGGCAGACGTTGGTCAGGAAAACAGTCCGTCAGCATCCCAGTATATGAGATGTTAAGGTACAATACCCAGACTAGTTCTGGTGACTCTCTGACTAATTAAATCAATTCTCTTGACTTATAAAATGGAAAAAAAATAAATAAACCTCAAAACGCAGATGAACATCTTCCAGCACTGCCTCTCAGAAATCAAAACTCAAGAGAATTTTGAAGAGACTCTCTCAGGGATGCACGCTACTCCTGACCTAGCTGGCAGCAAGGACATCTGAAGTAGTAAGGTGATAGATTAAACAGGACAAAAATGCAGAGATGCTTAATGTTCTAAAAGGATTTTTGCTTGCAAGGCTTTATTTTTACAGTTACCTAGCAGTACTTGGCTGTAAATAAGATACCCCAATAATGTCCGCTTAGTGTATAGAAATAGTACCCAGACAGTAGCCAAGGGAATAGGTGTCTAAAATCAAGTTACACCTACATTGTGCTCGATGTAGGTTGCTATATACTCAGTATTGTGTTCAGATTTCCACCTGGAAGTGGAAAAGCTGTGAAAGTACTGATCAAGAGAAACCCAAGACGAGCACCATCATCAACCAGAACAAAACAACCCCATGAAACTAGCTCTGCAATTCGACATGAGACGGATAACTTATTAAGTATATTATCTGTACGCAAACGAAAGCTATCTCTGGATTTCAGACAACTTCTGTTCTCAGCAAGCAACACTAGAATTTCTACAGTCAATAGTGCAGAGAGTGCATTTATTACCACGCTTTTGTTTGCAGAACAGAACATCTGTTATTAACAATAAATACAAATAATCAAGGAAGGTATTTGAAACACAAGAATGATTTCATTAAATTTGTTCCATTTCAGAAGGAAAGAAAATGATCCCCTAAATCACCAAATGTGACTTTTAAAAGCAACAGCACAATTGTTGGTATATAAAAGATGTGAAAAGCAACAAAAGCATTTTATAAGAAGTTGGGTTTCCTTGTACGTGGCTGCAAAGGTGGCGGGTCACCTGAGCAACACAGAGATGTACAGAAGCATCAAGAGGACAAGTCTTGGATAAACACCACTGATTTTTGTTTATGGAATGTTTAATGTCAAGGAAAGAAAAATTACAGAATGGTTTTGGTGGGAAGGGACCCAATAGCCCCACCAGTCCCAGT
>NW_010228796.1:210091-229686 GCF_000690775.1 Eurypyga helias
CTACCCCCCCCCCCCCCCCCAGCCTGTCTCCATGGCAGAGGGGCTCCAGCCCTTGGAGAAAATAAGAGAAAAATGCAATTTTACCTGATAAATATCAGACAGACTGCTGCTCCCAGAGTCACTGGCAATGCTACATCCCGACTGGCTTGAGGGGACGTGAGTCACCTGAGGATGAGGGTTGTCCGTAAGATGCATCTTGGTAAGATCAGCTGGAAGCTGTATATAAAACGGATTTGGGGAAAGAAAGGAGAAAAGATGTGTAAGTCTGATTAGAAGACAAAGTTATTCATAAACCTTTTGTTAAACATTTGAATATCCATCTGTAAGTTGACGTACATTTTGAGATGAAGCTAATTTAGGCTAATCTTGCCCAATCACACTTCAGATTTTGTATGACTGAGAGAAAACGATGGATCTTTCCATAAAAGAAAGGCCTAGCTTCTTCACAGCTCACTGATATACACCAACAGGATTAAGAGCGTGTAAGATGACAAATAGGTGATGCCAGCCAAATAGCCCATGGTCTTAAACATTATCTTATGATTCGAACCAATACGAAGCAGAGTTTCTGTTGATAAAAACAATTCACGCCTTAGTTCAAGAATAACCTTTAGAAAACACCAATATAGAACAAAAAGGAATGTGAGCTAAAGAGAAGTTTTGGTCCACAAAATGCTTTGGAGTTTCTTTAAGAAAACGAGCAGAGTATTATGCACGCTTGGTACGTGTCCGCACAATAGTACTTCCACCCTACACACCTCTCTGTAGGTGCACACCCGTATGTAGGCACACACATTGTAGTGCATGACTCGAGCCCACAAACGTGTTCTTTCTATTGAAAGAAGTACAAGTCAGTGGTAGGCTTTTGAGGAAACAAAGCCACATGGAAATAACCAATCCTCTAATTCAGCTGCCCATTTATTTTCTGCCACATTTATTTCCAGTGTTTTTTTTAAATTTACACACCACTATATGGGAAGAACATTGTATCAGAGAATCATAAATGCTAAAATGATAGAATGCATATACTTTTACCATTTATAAACGAAAAAATTATATACTATTCCTTTAAAAAAAAAGTTCTGATGCAGAAAAGTTCAAAACCACTCCGACAGCATCAAGTACCACGATCATAATGAAAAGGTTTCTTCCGTAAAGCAAAATTGCACAGTCGTGTCCACCACTAGATACTCAGGCCTAGAAATTAAAAGATAGTATTGTAGAGATGATGTTGATCCAATATCAACTTTAAAAATACTGACTGGACTTATGAGAAATGGAAACCAGGCCTTCAGTAGGAATTGTGCTTTTCTGTCCTTTTTTTGAAGAGCCCACTGGATTTAGAAATACTTGCTCACATTTTCTGAAACCGTAAGTGGCACTGTAGGTCCCTCCAAACCTTCCCCACTTTCAGAAAAAAACAGGTTGAGAGCAGCTCTGACACATGTAACGTAATTCGGACCATGAAAATTGTTGTGAGGAACACGCAGGATGTTGTGTCATCTGCACTCCCAGTGACACTGGCGTTGGCAACTGCTACTCAATCCCACCATCCTATGGCCTCTAAAACCCAGCACAGATCGTTACTTGCAAACTAACTCTGGGAACTGATAGACTACAAAACTATTTTTCACTATCACTACTCAATCCCACCCATCCTACGGCCTCTAAAACCCAGCACAGATTGTTACTTGCAGACTAACTCTGGGAACTGAAAGACTACAAAACTATTTTTCACTATCCTAATATTTATATTATTCTGGTTTTGTATATATTTTACGTGCAGAAAGAAAGAATGAAATGTCCAACCTGTAAATGAATATCTATGTTCACGTGGATTTGGAAGACAGTTTGAAAAGTGAGAAATTGCCAACTTTCACAAACTCCCATAAAAAAACCCCAAGCAAAAGCGAACTTGATCCAAATACAAAGGAAACACAACACTTTGAAGTCTATGTTTAGCCACCAAAAGGTTTTACAGGCTGGGGAAAAAAAAAAAAAAATCTATTTTCAGAGTTTGAGAAGAGCAAAAAGGTCAAACCACTCAGCTGACAACATTCAATCCGGTGGCCAAAAGGTACACTCGCTCTCTGCCAGCACGCACGGTAAGAGCTGACGTACACCGAGACGTGACCTCTTAAACCACGCCGCCAACATCGTGTTAAGAGCGAAGCAGGAACGTTGGGATTTAATTCTGGGCTGGAGCACTACCAGGGTATTTTTTAAATCCAAATGAATACTTCCTACAGCGCACGTTCTTGTGCCACGTACAGAAAAGCACGCCCCGGACTCGGCAGTGTTGGGTTTACACTTGGACTCTGTGATCTTAAAAGGTCTGTTCCAACCTAAATGATTCCACGATCTACTGCTTCTAATGGACACGAGGCAGAACGCGGCACATTATCTCCCCTAAAGCCTGCGGCGATTTGGACGCTGGTGAAGCCACCGATACTCTAACGCTGCCAACGTGGTGCTGGTGGGGGTCGCTCCCCAGGCTGTCCCCCAGTCCACCGTTCCAGCGCTGTGCAGCAGCAGGGCGGCCGCCGCAGCCTGTGCCGCAGGGTGACATTGCTCCGATGCTCCCTGGAGCTTCACACGTCAGCCGGCTCCTCTGCAGTGCCATCGGCCAGGAGAAAGGCAGGGAGGCACGTACGAGCAAGGTCAGCGCATCCCTTGCCAGGGAGCACGATGACATCCAGCAGCAGCCCGGTACTTGACAGCAAATTGCTAGGCAGGGCTGCTGGCAGCCACTGATACACTGTAGGTCAGTGAAACTGAAAAATCCAGGTGGTTTAGTAAATTATGGAACAAACCAACCCGCATGGATTCAGCACCGCAGCTTAACACGAGCAGTTTTGCAGCCAACTCCTCAGCCTGTGCCCGTCTCCCCATTCCAATGACCAGATCGGAGCTCAGCTTCAGTGAGACTGCTTTCATGAGCAAGTCCCACGCCGACTGTGATTATACAGACACAAGGAAATCTAACTGAAGCTCCCTGCTATCCAGACTCATAATGATTTTCAAACTTTCCAAGGGGATCTGGGAAGAGAACGAGCAGGAGGGATTCTGCAGGATTTCCCCAGAGAACAAGGGCAGATGCCTGCTCTCTACCAAAAACGGGGGCTACTGCAGCCCATTCTGGCTCAGTGACACACACAGGCACACATTTCCATGTCGTTTTTGATCCCTAATTTAGTTTAAACCTTGAGATTCTTGTGACGAAGGCTGTTCTGTACACCTCAGCTGAGAAGTACTGCTGGAACAAGACATGGCTCAAAACAAAGGAAGTTGTGTATGTACTTTATACACCATTTGCACAAATCCACCTCGAAGTCCAGCTCAGAACACCACCAGCCTTCCCAGAGGGCTATTTCTTATCAACTCATTCATCACTCACAGCTGATCTTCATTCCCCCTGCCAGCACTCCCATTCACTTCCATCACCTATAAAGCACACGGGCACGTACGACGCTCCGGCTGGACTCTGCACTATGTCCTTGTAAAAGACATTTAATGCAGGTTAGATGCAAGGAAACACCACAATCTCTCTTTAAATTTGAGAGAGAGATAAGGTTTATTTGAGACAAGTGACCTTTAAAGTGCTGCTTGCCACTCTACTCAATCTCCCAAAATAAATCACAGCTTCTGCCTTTCCTATGTCGTTTTTATTACCCAAACTGATTGTTCTTTCTTTCAGAGCTCACTAAGCAGCCACACACGGCTAGGGTGTTTCCGTAACAACATGACAGCGGATGCAGGAAGGACTTGCTGGATGTGGCAATAAAGTTGCTGAAAGTGCTATAACGTTGTCTTAACTACTGGTGAATAATGGTCACTTATTATTTGACTGATCTTTTTTGTGGGAGAAACTTAGAAACTGTTGTTACAATCGCATCATTCCTTTAAAAATTATGTGTTAGGGAAAGTTCAAACCAGCAGCATTCACCTACGTCCACGTCAGAGGCTCTTGGGTGCAGACATATATCCCTGCATTATTCTCTGGCTGGTTGTGTGCCCCAGCAGCCACAGACAGTAAAACCCCAATCACCTTGATTTTTCACCCGAAAAAACCCTCAGTACAGAAACAGACAGCTTGCCACTTTAAACCATCACAATTACGTTTTCTCACAAGAAGGGACAGTCTGGAATTCGCATACGGATGTGCCCGACGTGCTGGCACAGCCAGTCCTGACATCGGTGCCAGCGCATCCTTGTGACTGACCTTTCCCAACAAAGGGATATTTAGCACCAAACCCCCACCCTGCTGAAATGCCATACTGGGGCTCAGAGCTGTGAGTGAAAGGAAATTAAGAAAAATAGAAGTTACAGTCTGCACAGCCACCTACAGCTCTGCCCTCCCACAGAGTCAGGCAAATACAGTCCGTAATTACACCGAAAACCCCTGAATCACTAAGGGAGATTTTACAGATACTGGAAATTGCAACAGGAAAAAAGGAAAGAAAAAACACTAAGTCCTTTAGAAGCTCGTCCTAATGGCAGCATCAGTCTGTCCTGTCACCAAACCCAGAAGTGACTGCAGCCAGGATTGCGTTTTGTTAGACGCAAGTGAAATTTCGGAAGGTGGGACATGGGGTCCCCCCAACCTGCTCACTGGGACGCAGCAACGCTAGGGAGAGAGGAGGGGAGGGCAGAGGACATGCCAGCCTAAAAAACAGTTCTAAGTAACAGTTAATAAAAAAAACATGTACCAAATACTAAACTCTACCCACAGCCACCGACCGTGAAAACACCCACGAGGTGAAGAATCCAATAGCAAAAGCCAAACTCCTGATTTCATGGGTGCAGCCATCCAGCACCTAAGCGAGGCGTAGAGAAACCCCAACAACTCAGAACACACGGCTAAACCAGAGAAACTACGAAAACCCCTGGAAGCCCCAAACCTGCCGTTTCTCCTGCCGCACAATACAATATGGGAACTCGCAGGTGGGAACACCCAAACGAGGAAGAGCAGTATACGTAACTCCTATCTGGGCAGAAAGGATGCGCAGGTCTTGCACATGCTGTAGAAGACAAATTGCATTGAGACACTGATTTGTAGGTTTGAACGGAGAAGCAGAGCCGGAGTGGGAGATCTGGGAGCAGCACTGATGCTCGGAATGGCTGGAGGAAGCAGAGGAACAGAGACACGCAGTGATGGGACGCTGCAAAAGCAACAAAGCACGGAAAGGAACAATCTCTACTCGTGTTCGTCCTTGAGCATCCCTGGAAAAAAGGGATTGGTCCTTGGGAAGAGTGGGGAGAAAACAGTGGATGTCGGGGGTGATGGATGAAACCCAGGGAGGTTTGTGGAGGAGACAGAGCCCAGATGAGGAGGGGAGAAGCAGAAGGGAACACAGACCCTACGGCATCCACCCCAGCCCGAAGGTCTCCCAGGGAAAACCACTCAATGATGCTCTGCAGGACACAGGGGAACACGTATGGGGCATACGGACCCTTGATCTGAACCCGTAGAGATATTGTTTGGTTAGCTAAAATTATGAGCTAACAATGGGTAAAGAGGAAAAAAGAACAAAAGAATTGCTGAGAACCAAGGAATACAGCAAAAAAGCTATAAACTTCAGTCATGAGCAATTTATACTCTAACAGCCAGTAAATTTGTCAAATAAACTATACACTCAGTGTTCCAAAATTATTTCCTGATTAACCATTCCAAACACGCAAAGCGTTTCACTAAATTATTTTATTTATGGTAAACTGTCCGAATGAGAAAAGAATTAAGGAACAGCACGTGGTAAGCGCTGGATTATAACTGAAAGCTTCAGGTTTGGTGGTCAGAACCGCTCCCCGGAGCCCGGCTCTATCTTTCCCCATTTCAACAAGCTATACTTGCAAAAGAAGATTTGATTTGAAATTCAGAACAGAGGTGGACAGACTGCAGAGGGTCCAAAGGAGGGCCATGAAGATGATGAACCTGCCCCATGGGAAGGACTGAGGGAGTTGGGTCTCTCCTCCCTGGAGAAGCCAAGGGTCAGGGTGACCTCCCCACGGATTCCAGTACTTAAAGGGCAGCTACAAAAAGGATGGAGGCTCTGTCTTCATGGGGAGACACAAGGGTAAGACAGGAGGCAATGGGTGCATGTTTCACCAGGAGAGGTTTCATCTTAATATAAGAAAGATATTTTTTCTACTGTGAGAGCAATCAATCACCAGAACAACCTCTCCCGAGACACGGTAGAGCCCCATCGCTGGAAGCTTTCAAGATGTGGGTGCTGGATATTCTTTCTTCAAAAAGGGCCAGCTTGGTGCCAACACTGACAACTGATACTGCTGCACCATTCCCCAAGCCTCACAGGTTATTCAACATTTTCTGCATCTGAACCAACCAGCCAATACCCAGCTCTCTTCTTGGACAACAGGAAGGTGCCTTCAGTTTTATTACTTCATTCCACTTTCATCACCAAAAGCACCCCAAATTTACAATGAGGCAGTAATTCTCCTCCAGGGCCGCAAAACGCTTTGCAACAGCTACGACTACGCTGAACGTGAACACGTAATTCTCCAGTCACCCAGTGCAGTCAACCGGACTGCATCTCGCTTGATCTCGTCTGAAAGTATCAAACCTTTAAGACATCCAGCTTGAAGTGTTCAATAACCAAAGACACAGTGGGATACCTGTGCCTGGCCAGAGACTTCCCAACACCAATTTTCTAAATTAATACTGACTTTGGCTTTGCAGTAGCATTTCTACCTCTAGCCATGGTAACACATGCAACACAAGAAGTAATTTGCCAACTTTCACCAGGTCTTGTGTCTGTAATTTTGAAATTAATTGGAGTATGAATTCTGATACATGGCACATCTCAAGCCAACAGACCACTGCTACCAGCCCCAGCAGAGTGCGTCTGCAGTGATATTTACTTCCTACGTAAACACCATTTACTCTCAGCAGTGAAGTCACACAGAATACTCAGGAATTAAATTAAAAGCTAATTTTGGTATAACAGATTTTTAAGATTGCACATGGCCTGTACAACAGAGCAAATTACGTGATCTTTGACGAGATGGCCACCAATCAACTCTTTTGCGAAGCACACTAAAAAGGATAGTTAGCCTGGGGACATCTCTTTCCTTTATGTGCTCCCCAGGAAGGTTTTGCTAAAAATTAAGGCCTCAGAAAAATCACTGTGGAGTTCATATAGAGAGAAAGGTAAACACAGAAGTCGTAAGTGAGGTTCTGTTGCAAAAGGGCTAAACCAAGGTTTTTGTCTTTCTATTCCCCATTCTTTCCAGGGAAGGCACTCAGAAGCTGCTCCTTGGACACAGAAACCAGGCTGTTCATGCTGTATTTCCTAAGTGACTTACTTTTGGATTTGCTGGTATCTTTCCCCTATGGAAAAGCAACCTTTGTATCACAAGTTTTTTGGATATCCGGAAAACACATCCTGAAAAGGCACAGACAACACGAATTTGCAAAATAGTCTTGACAGATGGGCACAAGACCTATGAAATGGCTTCTTCTATGTGTAAAAGCAGCTTGACCATCACGTTTCAACCTGTGGTGAATGGCATGTTTATTAAACATGTTCAGAAACATCCTGCAACAAGGGCACTGACCAAAGGATTCAGCATCAGAAACTAAATCACTGAAAGAAGCACAGTCTGTCTAATTCTCCTGGTGTAGAGTGTTCCATTACAAATTCAAATTAATAGAAATAAAATAGGCAATAAGGAAGCAAAAGTTTCCCCTCATTCTTTAGTGACACTCCTTGAGAGCCAAGTTTTTCATCAGTTTTTCTAGCTCCCTGTATGGATGTTTACAGCCGATCGATCTAGTCTGGACACAGCAGCCTCCAAGGGAACAGTCTGTCCTTTTCCAGGCTGTGTAAGCAGATTTTCTGTCCTTGGTTTTACAGACTGTCAGTAACCTTATACCTTATTTGCTTTTCTGAACTTCCCTGAAATGTTGCCAACCAGACAAATATTCGGAAACAACAGGGGGTGTATCTCCGTGGAACACATGGGACAAGCACAGTGCAGCCCCCCCAGTGTCGATACACATGCCCATAAAAACCACCGCGCACCGACTGCTACACCAACCCAACCATCTCACCGCCGAAACCAGCTCTCTCTCCGAACGAGCAATCCCAATTTTAAGGCACATATATTTATTATTTTGTTTATTGCTTGAGGTTTCCACCGTTTCAAGATGGAACCCATTAACACGTCCTGAGAGCGTTAGCTGTGATTACACTTGGTAACCTCTGAGCTTTAGGAAACGCTCCCGCACAGCCTCGGTCTTACCCAAGTGGTTTAAGGGGCAGAAATTTTCTTTCCTCAGCTGATACACAAAGTTTAGACTGTTACAAACAGCCAGCTAAAAACACATCTGCCTCCAGCTTTAAAAGAAAAAAAGAAATTAAACAAAATTGCCAAACTTAAAAGACCACTTGACCCCAGAGCTGGGTCCTGGGAACCCTCTGCCAGCACCCACCTCTCCCCTTTTCAGCATCTACATCCTCCCATTCCCTTCATCCGCCTTCTCTTCAATGACCTTGACTCACAATCCTCCATGCAGTCAATATTAGAACGAAACAGTTCTGCACCGATTTCTTCCTTCTAGTTCCCCTTTGCACTTCCAGACTCTGGATCCCGCCAGTTTTTGGCAGCCCTGCCGGGATCTTTTCTCTTTACTTTGCAATCCCACGTACACCTCTGATAGCTTCATGGTTTCCTACATGCCAAGCACCTACAGCAGCAGCGGAAAGCTTTCTCTGAGGGTGGGATGGGTGTCCTACACGGCTCACTCAAGAGCGTTGCTGCTTCACCTCGCCTCCAGTTCGAGCCAACTCTGCATTCCAGCATCTTATTTCCCAGCTGTTTTGATGGTGTCACTACATGCCTGCAATTCCATCAACAGTTTGTTCATTTTCACAAGCTAACTAATTAATTAGTTCTATTTTTTCTTTCTACGGTCTACTGAAACAAGAGCAGCGATGCTTATGCTCACTGACACACAGTTAGTCTCTCTCCAAGCAAACCTTCCTGTATCCCACTTTTTGCTCTCATCCATCCCATTCATTCCACCTAAGAACAAAGAGAAAACAGGTTAAAAAAAACCCAAACACCTTCTCAGACTTTTTCCCTTGTCATCAGTATGTAAATTATTTAATCCTCTCCTACATCCTGCCAGTAAACCAGCGAGAAATCACTAAAAATAACTAGGGTTCTCTGAAGTTATTTTGAAGAATCTTCATTACCTTTTTTCCTAAGGTTTTACATAAATAAACTCTGGTTTATGTTGAGCTTTAACATACGAACCACAGTTCTGCTCCAGTTTCAAAGTGTTTAAAATACACTTCGAGCTGTGTTAATGGGCGAGGAGAAAGTTGTTCCTCTGAGACACGGAAAGAGGCCACTTAGGCACCCAGAGAGGGTAAGGCGAGCGCAGCCGATGGCCTATGCTGACATCAACTCACTCAAGGCAAACAAAAACCTTTCCTACATCAAGAGCACAGATGTTCCACCAGTGGCATGAAAAGATTTCTTCGGATTCTGAAAGAGCAGCAGCGATGCCTTCCTTTGGTTTGTTCTTAAAGCCAACCGATGGATCGGGTATTAGCCTGGCAGGTTCAGATACAGTCCTGCAACCTTCACTCACATGATGCAAAGCAAAACGGTGCCTATCTGACTACACAAACTTCAGATCATTGTCTTTTTTTAAAACATACAAAAGATTGGGTGGCTGACAGTATTTATTTCAGAACTGGTTTCAATTCATTTGCTACAGCACATACTCACTCATCGTTAGTGCTACAGACATGTCTCAAAAGAAGTAAGGACCAAGTTGATTCCATTCACAACAGCGTTGCAGAGCCCTGTAAACTACCCTTGTAGCTCTCCTAAAATTACCCCAGACTTACAAAAAACAAAACCCCAACATCTAAAAGAATTAAAAATCCCTAGAGACTGCACCATGCCCCAGCAGCCAAGAGCTTCTTGGTCTTCATGGCTCTTACAGTGCTTAGAAAAAGTATTACATTTCCTTAGTTACAAGAAGGTGATATGAGGACAGAATTTCAAACTAAATTCTGGTGTTGCCTTAAACCACACATGTAATGCAATTTTAATTTGGTTTTCATATGTCTAAATTATAGATTACTCCTATGCCTTAACTCAGGGTAATGCCAAGCATCTGACACGCAAGTATCTCTGCTCTGGAGAAGTGGGGGCTTCACCTACAGAAAAATGTACCCTGTCGATGAGAACTCCATAATGCTGGGAATATCTGACATGTAAATGTGGTTTGTTTTGGTTTGGGGGGATTTTTTCTTTGGGATTTTTTTTTGGGGGGGAGGAGGGTTGGTTGTGATTTTTTGTTTTGGCTTGGTTTTTTGTTTGGTTGGTTGGGTTTTTCCCCACAATCATCAACTAATACAGATCAACTCTTCCCTGATCTACTCACAGCGTAACACACTTCAAATGCCAACAATTGCATTTTCTTATAATGAAAATGTAACAAGAATGTTCAAAGAGACTTATTTTTCAATGCCAGAGTTCAAATTTTACTGTTTGTTCTCGCCGCTGAAAACTAATATACTACAAGACTAACAAGAGCCTTGTCTAAATAATTACAGTAGTGAACAAACTGCGGCAGCTGCTAGTGATGCTACGACTTCTGTAAGGAGCTGCAGTTTCACAAGTCATTAAAATCCCAGCAGCCACACAGGCGACAGCAGCCCGACGCTGGGGAAGCTCTCATCCTGAGACAATACTTCAGGGCACATGAAATTCCTAATCTACGCTGAGTTTCATCTCAGCTGAATAATTTATAAACTCTTATACACACTGATTGGTAAAATACCGCGGCGATGATGGTCCCTCTTCACACATCCTCAGGCTGCTACAACCTCCCTTCACCATAATGCCATCCAAGTGACAACCAACCGGCTCCAGGGATGTACCTACCAGGGCTACGAGGACGTGCGGGGCGAGGACACCGATGCTGCAAGCAGCACTCGGCTAAGAGCTGTGTAATGAGGCGCCTGGATCCTGTTTGTGCAAAAAAAAAACCCACAAAGGAGCACCAATCTCCCATCTGCATTTGCTTTCTGCATTCATAAAGAAATGCATTCGTGGAAGTGAGAGGAGCAAAACAGGGTGGTCCCGAACCAGGCTGTTGGTGGAAGCTGAATTGTAACAAAGCACGATTAAAACAAACAAAGTCTAGGAGGAAATAAATGAACAGATAGGTATTTATTTGAATATTAAGAGCCCTTTTCCGATAAAAACAATATTGCAGGAAAAGGCTTTGTCTATTGAAAAGTAGTACGATGTGTACTTGCATCTAACCTCAACGTACCTTACACGGAAGTATAGGAAAACCCAGGCTTTCTAGAGGAAATGGCCACACAGCTCCTATCAAACCACTTTAAGGTTAACTAACTGTCAAGCAAAAAGTGCATTTTAAAGAGGTTCACAGAAGGTATCCTGCAAGCTGTTGTAGAAAACAGAGTTCAGCTTTTAGCTAAGCCTAAGGAAAATCGCCATTCGTTGGTCCACGCACTCGCTCGCCAAGCGCTCAGGGAGCGGCGTATGGGCTAACCAAGGGCTGTGCTCCTACCCATCAATTAAGATGGAGAAACAAGGCAATCCTCCTGCTGCAGGGGATGGAGAGGAAAAAGATCAGAAAATATGGAATAGGAGAGACCATCAATACTCTCAGGAGCTGGCTGAAACTCCAGAAACTCCAACGAGAGCTCAACCATACAAACCAAAGTCGGTGGGAAGGAAGAGAACCATCAGGAACCAGAAGAGAGGAGCTCGCAGGGCAATCATCCTGCCCAAACTCGCACGCTCGGGCGCCCAGCGCCCTCGGTCCCGCTCCAAGTGACAATGGGGTGCTCCACACCACAGAAACTCAGGCTGGAAGCTACAGGCATGGACAGAGAAAGGTTGGAGGGAGAGGCAAGGCCAAGAGGAAGAGAAGGACGTCACCAAAATTGACTGAAAAGAGAAAGCAAAGGATCAGTTACTCTACTTGCACAGAAAACATTTAAAATTCAAACTAGCAGGGGTTATGTTCCATGCAAGTGCATTAGCAAAGACAAGGATGACATCGAATCAAATCAAGGACACACTCTCCAAGCTCTGTTTTTCTTCTGAGGAGCTGAAAATAATTTTTAATAGCATGAAGGTTTCAAGTCAAGATGTTGGAGATCAAACTGATGCCCCTTGGAATCAGAAGATGGTGTTACACTCATTTTAGTTATGGGTAACTATAGCTTGTCCTTGTGAGACAACAGCAGAAATAGGAACAGGACTGAAAAATGACACCAAGTCTTCTGCTCTAACCCAAACACAAACTTTTACAGAGCAAATGTATCTTGCAATTATGCTTAGCAGCATTAGATTTTATCTGAACAGCAGAAAGAAAAGGAGAATACAGAAGCCTAGAGAAAATAAATTACTGTCTACTGTCGTAAGACAAGTTTAACATCCACCTGGGATCTTAAATGAAACTGTTTTCCTTCAGGAACAAACATTTAAAAAGCCTAGATGTTAATTCAAAACCCCTTATTTTCTATAAAAAGCACATTATCTCAAAAAGCATCCCTTTTTAAATATCCTCTATAGATACATTATCCAATTACTCCGTATTTTCCCCATCAGACCCTCCTGCTACACAAATGGGGGAAACTGTATGCATTCTAGGCTTGGGAAATTGTGCATAAAATTCCTATTACAGGAGAACTGTATACATCCAAATCGTTAGGTTCAGAGCTCTCTGGCAGAGTCACGTCCTAGCACATCTATGTTTAAGAGTCTAATACCACAAAGTGCCTTACAGGCAATTTAACAGACAGCAAGAAAGTTCAGGTCAGAATTACGATGACAACTAGAATCTTGCTGAGATACACCTGAAATATTTACATTCTTTTTGCCTTAAAATATTGCATTGGGCTGAGAGGAATTTAGTTTAACGTAAGTCGAAAGCCTCTTGTCCTCACAGATACCACCAGCCTGTGGAAGCATCTCCACAAGACTGACGCCAGTCCTCTACCCTCCTCCAGAGTCCCCGCGGTTTGACAGCTGGGGCGGCTTTGATCACCGTTTGCCGCACTCCCCACCATGGATCACACCCCCCATGCTTGCTAAGGATGCCTGGATCTGTACCTCATCTTCTACATCTATTAATTCCAAAAGTGTACGGTCCCCAGGGCAGAGACCATCTCTTACAACACGCGATTCTGTGCGGGCACCTCCAGACTCAACTGCCAGAACCAGGGGGAGGAACAACCATCCTCCCACTGCGAGGGAGATGGAAATGTGTCCAAGAGAGTTCCCAAGTACCAGCATCGCCTTGAGAAACCCTGCTGACCTCTACAAGAGCCTGCACAGCACAGCTCATCCTCAGTGCACTGCACAAATTCACAACTCCCAGGTCTCTCCCCCGGTTTATCTTCCTTTTTGCAGCTCTTCACGCAGGAAAACAGATTGCATTGATTACTTTAGATGTCTACACTCTCCCTTCTACTTTCAGAAGCCAAAACCAGCGGGGTCTCTGGGAGATGAGGGGTGTGCAATGCAAACCGGTGTAGAACCCCCTTAGGGAACTCCTTCCAGGAGGTGCCGGAGCTCCTCATCCTGGCTTCTCCTGCGGGTCCCTCCACAGCCACCCCAAGCAGCCCCCTTAGGTCAGGGTTAACCTTCAGAAGTATTCTCCTTCACGTACCTTCATGGCAGCTTACCTTCCCGATTAGTCATCTGAAACATGACATCACTGTGCTCTGATTAAACAGATGTCTCATTACATTGTCACATTCGGAACAGTTATAATTACAACTGAGTCAACAGCCCAATTCCAGACTATTGTCCTATACCAATTCAAAAGCAACCAAGTTACAAAATTCTGGGACAGGTATCTACATAGATCTATGAAATTTTGAATTTAATCACTGAGAAAGCAAATGAGAAGTCAGATGTTCACTGCTCTATGGCAAGAATTGGTCCTAGTTCCAAAACAGCACCATAAAATACTTGACATTTTCAAATTATAAACTTGTGCATTGAAAATTCTGACATCAGTCATGTTGCTGTATTATTATTAAACACCTGTCGTAGGAACAGATTTGTGGAACAAAGCTCAGATAAGACCAAATTGGAACAAACTCAGATCTGATTCAGCTCATCGGTGTGTTCAATCCCGTGCACACTTCCCTTCAGAGTTGCAGAACATCATGAACTGATGTTTAAAAGTTGGGGGGCGGCTTGCAGGAGTTTTGGGAGGCCTTTGCGGGCTTTTGCAGAAGGGTGCTTTTTCTTTTGTGGTTTTAAAGAACTTTTAGCTGGGGATTGGAGTGCAAAACCAGTTAATTGGTTTTCATCAGCCATTACAAAAAAAAAAAAAAACCCTCAACAACACACAAGAAACAAAAAATAAGCCTCTCCCTCCCCACCATTTTATACCATTTCATTTATGAATAGTAAATGGGTGACTGAATAGCTTGACTGGCACGGCAGCAACCCACTGGGCATCATCCACAGAGCTGACACAGGGGGTCAACAGCCTTCACAGTATTTT
Organism: Eurypyga helias; assembly: GCF_000690775.1. Taxonomy (NCBI): domain Eukaryota; kingdom Metazoa; phylum Chordata; class Aves; order Eurypygiformes; family Eurypygidae; genus Eurypyga; species Eurypyga helias. The sequence goes on from NW_010228796.1 coordinate 224,634, forward strand.
TACATTACCATTTCACCCCCACCAAACCCTTATTTGAGCACAGGATTTCTTTTTTTGTGGCTTCTCACTTGGGCCCAAACTCTATGGAAGAACAGTGTTGGCTGAAGTACAACGTGACTAAGCATTCCCAGCTTTTAAGCTGTATGACACGCTCAGACCTCCTTAATAAGGGTGGTGCAGGTAAGCCCAGCTTAAGTAAACTGATCCTTTAATGTCTACAGAGTAGGAAGAATGCAGAAGAGCCTGCAGGCATTATGGAGACACGATGATGGTAGGAACGGGCCAGCGTTTCCCAGCAGGAACTCAAGGGTGCGGAGCCGCGATCACCCGGTCGAGCACCCGGAGCCCGTCTGCCCTTCAAGGCAACGGGGACCTGCAGCTCTGCTTCACTCGACAGCGTGACCCAGCACACGCCAAAGCAGCCAAAATTTGGCCACAGGTACACCACGTATTTACACACTGATTTTGGCAACTGCACACGGAAACCCCACCACCACCGCTTCCATGTACATTTTGTTGGACATAAAAATGGAACAGGGAAAACCATCCCGCCCAGGGACTCCACGCACCGAGCTGTTCCCCCTCCTGCCTCTCCACATTGGCATGTCACTCAGACTCCAAACTTTTTGGGACCGAAGTCAAGAGCAAATTGCTCGCTCCTGAGCCAACGCCGTATCTGACGACGGCAAGAGCGCAAGGATTCTGCCCACTGCCTTCACGCCCTGCCAGCTTTCACACGCCAGCAAGTTGCCCAAGCTTTATTCTAGACTCTACGAGCTGCAATAAAAACACAAAATTGTAATAAAAAATCATGAATAGAAACCTGAGGGCAGGCATATAAGGCAGTTCCTGTGTCCTAGGTGACTACTTCTTGGCAGTAGCATCAATAAAATACTAGCAACTCGGCTAATTTTCTGACCGAGCATACCAAATAGTTAAGAGTCAGACAGCGTATTTTTTAATTTCTTTAAAGGCTTTTATCTCAATAGGTGGGTTTGCTTGAATGTTCTAGATTTCATTACCTTCTTTAAAAGAAACACTCTTCCCTCCCCAGTTTCGGAGAAATCCTGCATCTTCAGACACACAAAATTATTTGTGTCCTTTAAAGCTAATTGTAATTACATAGTTCAGCTAAATAATTAACCAATTCCACGATGCTGCAGAAAGCAAACAAGCAGTACAGCTTCCCAGAGCTTGAAAATTAGGACACCAGTGGGTTCGTATACCAGTAATTTCAAGTTAGTAAAATATGCCAGCAGTCATAAAAACATTACGCTTCCGTAACACTTGCATCACATTCACAGGCTTAAAAGGAAGCTCTACACATTTCCGAAGGAAACAGCATTTTCTATACTCGCTGTTCATTTGTAAGCTATTTGCATATAAAACAATTCCAAGATTTCAAGGTTCCCCCCCCTCCCAATTGGAAATGACTCCAGAACAGTCCCCGCAGAGCCCAGAGTGCAGCATCTCACCCGCGCAGCACTCGGGGTTCGAGAAGCCAAGGTTCCACCGGCCCCACGACTGTCAACACGCGTCAGAGAAATGCAGCACCGACAAAATCGTACTTACTTTGGAGGCCCACGGCTGCAGGCAGTTGGCATAACAGCGAACAAGAAAAGCCATTTCTCAGGCTGGAGGGGGGGGATGGAAAAAAAGTTTCCTTTCTCAAATAAAAGCCACAGAAAAGTACGGAGTAAAATCCCTTCTGGATTCTCTTTAAAAATCATACACCAAAGCAGCAAACGTACATGTACGCAACTTCTCGGGCTCGAATTTCACACTGAATTCAATTACAGCTTCCACTAGACCGGAGTAGTTTTCAGTATTGCAGGGAGTTAGCAGCAGCAGCAGCAATTCCTATAAAAATGTTCCAGTTTTAACAAGCACATAAATTCAAATCAAAATGCTTCCTAGCTTTTCAGATACAAATATCCATACACTCCCCCAGGCAAGAGTCATGTACCCAAAAAGTGCTGTTAAAACTGCATTAATTCTGAAATGGATTAGAACTGCAGGTTAAAGCAACAATACATTAAAAGGTGAGAGATGAATTCTTCAAATTCCTTTCTCTTCTTCACTAAAATGCATTTACAAGTGGCTTATCTTCGGGTCCACTTTTTGGAAACTTCCCCCCTTCATAGTGTAGATGAAATTCTGCAAAGGTTCTTCAGCATCTTCGGCGATTCAGGAATCCCACACCCTGGATATTAAAGTTTCTTCTTTATACTCTTGTCCATCACAACAGCAAAAATTGAATTAGCGTCCAGACTGTAGCTCCAGGATATATGCTCTAACAGGTTTGTACTGTGGAATGCCTTAAAAGCCTCTGCAATACAAACCCCTTCCTCATTTGCACACACCACCACCCCCCCCTCCTCTTTTTAATGCAGTTTACAACTCTGCAGCGTTGCTTAGTATTCTAATGCATCAGCCAGATAGCCCGGTTAATCCACGCCTAGCTTTTCCAATTAAAACATCCCTGTAACGCGCAGCAAACCAGGACGTCCATGGCTACAGCAAGGCTGACGGCTGGAGTCCTAATTCCTACTATCTTTGCTTGCTTCTCAGCAGCTCCCTCAGGAGAAGCTCCCATCGATTGGATGCTCCGCAGCAAGATGAAATATCTAATAAGGAGGAAAGAGAGTGGGAGGGGAAGGGAGCTAAAAGGATGACATCACCTGTATAGAAAGCCTTTAGGAACTGCATTAGATCAATTGGCTACTGGAGCTGCAGATGCAGTCAACGGAGCATCTTTACTGACCTGATATAAACACAAAGATCGGCACAACTGCTCGGCAAAACACCCCTGCTCCCCGTTACATTTTATATATTTTATCATCTACATTAACGCACATGCTGCAACTCTGGATGGTTTCCTTTCTGCTAAATCTGTTTTCTTTTCAAATAAGTCTCATGTATCTATTAACACTTTCCACAGCATTTAGGGGGATTATTTCTCATCTTTGCATCCAAATTTAGAAATCAGTGAAATAAATACCTGCAGACCTTCACAGGCACACACGGCTACAAGCACAACCGGTTCACAATAAAACAATCCCTGCTTTTATGTGTGTATGTCACACAAGAGCCTTATGATTTTTACCTCTGCCTACACACCCATTAGGAGATTTCTCTAAAGGATGAGCAGTAACTTCCTTATTGAAAGGTGATGGCTATAATCCTCATCATTTTACTGGTTCTGAAACCATGTTAAAAGTTTTGGTGGGTGTTTCCCCCCCCAAGTCAGGACCCATTCTGTTTATAACAAAATCGCCTTATTGCAGCCATAGTCAATTTGGCTTTATAATTTCTTTTTGCAACTAAAAACTGAAATATTCGCGAGCGGTTAGTATCTTGGATGGCAGCCCAGCCTGCTGGAGAGCCGCCCTGAGGAAGCACCTACAGGATCCCACACCTTGGAGCTGGGACTGCCGCGGGGCTTTCAATTCCTCGAAGGCAAATGACTTCTGCAACAGCGCAAGGAGGGGAGAAAGCACGGCGGAGAAAGGGAGGGCAGAGCTGGTGCTGGTAAAGCCATTATTTAGTGCTCTGGATCATTTACTTCATCTGCAAGAAGGGGCACTCACTGTTTCCGTCTTCCTCTCTTCGGAAAGGATTTTCATCGCCACGTATCTCACTATTCCCAGTTGGGATCAGGCTGGAGGGAAACTCTCCAAACCCAAACTAGCCCTCAATGGCCATCCCTCCCGTACAGCAGAGGAGCTTCCAACAGTGACCTGGTGGAGGTGAGGGCCAAAAATCCCTTTTCTGTTTGTTTGCTTATCCTTGGACACCGAATCGGGCAGTTTGATGCGATCCACAGAAAGCTCTTGTTCATCTGCTGTGCCAAGGGGCACGTGGAAGAAGATTCCTACATTCTGGAAGCCAAGTTCCACCAACAAGACATCCCACCCCATCTCAAAGCAACAGCTCCTTTCAGCAGTCATCCCCAAGCTGAACTCTTCCCGGTGTATAACCCAAGTTATGATGGGAGTATGCCTCAGCTAAGTCACCCATCCCCTAGCACCTTCCAAAACGGCCTTAAAAGAAAAAGAAATTGGTATTGATGTTGCATTCACACGATCTCTGTTAAACAATGAAAATAATAATAGATGCAATCAGGCGTCAGAAACATTACTGGGCTTAATCTGTATTTAAACATAAAGGAAAAATCTGAACTTCATTCCTCCTCTTGCAAAATCTGCAAACCCAGAGTCTATTTGTTTTTTAAAAGCTGAAAAAAATATCAATACTGACTTTAGCTTTTTGAAATGCACTACACCAGCTATACAAACAGCTGTTCCTTTTGCTGCTCCTTCAGTGGCGAACAATAGGCTGGATACGTCAGCTTCCCCTTACACATAACTGTACCGCATCCCTTCTAATAACTCCCAAAATTTCATTCGGAAGCACATTAAACGGCAGCCGTAACGCCACGCCGACCCCTCACCAGCGGCAGCGAGCGCCCAACGCCTTGCACGCAGCGTTACCTGTATTACAGCTAGCACCGGCACAGTTTACAGCGAGGAGAAAAGAAAACCCACCCAGCTAAGGGAAACCTCTCCCTGCCTGCTCGCACACCAACAGCACCCAAACTCCAGCTGCCAGGGCAGACATTCATCTCCCGGTGCATTTGAAACCCAATCCACTCAAGATGTTGGCGTGGATGCCGCATTTTACAACTACTGTAAACACGAGCTCAATAATGGGAACAAAATCCTATTTCCTTCGAGTTTTGCCTTTAAGTGGAGATGACATCATCCCTCTGGCCGTGCCGCCAATGAGCGCGGCGGTGGTCCCGGGGGGCTGCAGCCAGCTCTGCGCAGCCCTGCCCGCCCAGCCCCGAGCGGGGGTGGAAAACCTGACCTAGTTCCATACCCCAGCTCGTGGGGCATCCCCCCGACTCCTGGCTGGGCTGGGTTTTGATGCACGTATTCCTGCAGCCCCAGCTCCTTGCAGCACAACGCTGTGAGCGTTTTATAAAATCATCTGTTTAAGGACAAATCTCCAAACTGAAGCAACTCGGAGATGAGGGGGAAAAAAAAAAAAA
>NW_010228796.1:229737-287728 GCF_000690775.1 Eurypyga helias
TGGCAGCATCGGGCAGAATCACAAAGAGCAAAGCTCATTTTAAGCCAGATTCCTAGTTTTCAGAGAATCTTAAGTAAAAAAAACGCTTTGGTCTACAGTCTCTGAATTAAAGGTGGTCTTTGTTTCATAACCCTGATTTCTTTCCATGCTTGAAATATCCCACTATACATTTCTACGCATCCCATTCCCTTTATACTCCCATAACGGTATCTGAATCCTCCCAACAGTTAAATAAGCCTGCAGGTTCCAATTGTCTAACAAGAGTAAGTCACTGGAAAATGGGATGTGTTTAAAAGGACAGGAAGGCCTTTCACAATTTAAATGCACATCCAGTTAAGCAAGATTAGAGCCTTCTCTTACTTAAGGACACCCCAAATGGAAGTTGTGCAAAAGCAGGGAGCACTGGCAGCTGAGAGCAGAAGGTGCCCGTCAAGCAGCACTTTCCCCTGATCGATCAGAGGAAGAAAAGCTTGTTGTGAGCGCCCAGGGCTGCTCTCAAAGCCATCATGGCACTGGCTGAAAAGGCAGAAGCCGCCGGCATGCCAGCGAGCAGAGGGGCCTGGGCTGAGGGCTGGGCTTGCTGACTCCTGTCCTTTTGTCCTCGGAGCCAGGCGACCGCCGGCACGCTGTCCCCAGCCACGTCCCCCCGCCGCGATGCTCGGCCATGAGGAGGTACCTTGCTGTGCCCCCCCCTCCGTAAGCACAGCAGCTGAGGTCGCATCCTGACTCCAAGCCCACGGTGGGGGCTGGGGAAGGCGAGCGGCTGCTCGGAAAGCAATCTGTCATTTCACACATGCGGGCAAAGATGTTTCAGGCTAAAATAATTCATTTTAATACAGTTTTGCAAGTGGGAATTGCCAAACACAGCGGCCTTAATGCAGAAATATTTCAGCATTAATGGCACCTGCATCAAGAGGTTATTTCAATGTATTTGAGCACTTTCCATCATTTTGGGCTGGCAGGCGATGGGGAGCGGGGGGTGCAGCGGGGGGAGCCAGCTGCCGCGTGAGCTGGACGCCGTCCCCGTCCCTGGCACAGCTCGCTTGGTTCAGCATCACTGGCACGCTCCACCGATTTCTCCCTGCCATCCCACTTAAATGAATCATTGCAAGGTTAGCCCCTTGCTAGGGCTTCTCAGGAATTCCTGTTTAAAGGAAAAAAAAGAAATCCAACTCTCCACCCTGTTCCTGACCCGTTTAGCAAGGGGAGGCAGGGACAGCAGCACCCCTTCCCCTTCAGGGTGACACTACGTGGTGCGATCACATCCGTACGTACATCGCTTTCCACAGCGGCACTGGCTAACAGGCTGCAGGGAAACAAAAAAACCCTACGGAAAGATCCGTAGGACTCATAAGTAGTATGAAAACACAATCCATCCTAAGGGAAGGAGCGAGGGAGAGCGGGAGGGAGCGGGAGAGGGAGGGCAGAGACTGTCATCATCGCCGAAGTGATGTAAGCTTCTAAATATAGCACCAGCAATACAGAAGGAACAATAAAAAGGCACCACGGATTCAATTTCTCCATCGCTTTCGCACTACCCCAACCATCTTTTTTCAGCTGTTGTGTTAAGCACGGAAAGGTCATCTCCTGTTTGCAGCCATTTCGATTTATATGGTTTATAATACTTTCTTAAATACGTTTATAAATCGCAGCGCTCTCCTGCAGATCTGTCAGTCGGTGCGCACTCTCTGCGGAGTCGGGCAGCAGCATGATCGGCATCGCAAACAGGGACAACGGCAGCACGGGGCGGGGGGGGTGCTGGGGGGTAGGGGGAAGCCCCCGTTGCTACACACTCAAACAAAAAGTTCATTTCTACGGTTTGAACCAAGATGATTCATACCACGCCCCTCCCTTCCCTTCCTGACATCTCATTTCGGCAAGGGGTGGGGATGTTTGGGAAGGTACACAACCCAAAAATCCCTGGTGATGAGGAGTAGACACCAACCCCAGAAAGGTCAGTCTGTGGGACTGAATCCATGCAGAGATGCTAAAAGGATGGAATCTGTAATATCCCACAGCAAAATCCGAACATACTGAGTATTTTGCTCACGAAAACATTAACCTTGACCTTGTCTCAAAACTGAAATCACAGCCCAAACCTAACACGGACCTGGCTGGCATTTCCTCAGCTGCCACCTACCTGGGAAGCCAGTCGGAGTATCACGTTTGGAAACTGCGAAGTCCACCAATGGATATATTTATTTTCATCCCCCAAAAGTTGATACGACAGCCAATTAAATACACCACTTTTTCTTCCCTCATTTGTAAAAAAACTGTATCTTGAGTTACCACGAGCAGATTAAGACTATTTAGAACATAAGGTACCAGCACACCTCGCGCAAGAAAAAGGCTGCTGATGGAATGACCTTGAGAATACTACATTAACTCCCCAGATGGAGGTTAGAAATCATTAAAATGCCACTTTCAATATTTCTTCTGTCTTTTTTCCTTGAGGATTAACACCAACCTGGAAGCCTGAGAGCAGGAAGGGGGGAGGGATCTGCCTCCTTCTACCAAATTTCAACCATTCTCTCTAAGCAAAGGTGATTTGGAACAGCCAACTCTCATTTATTAGCAGTCAGGGCACCCAGCTCGAAGAGAGTACGTGATACGAGCATCATCTCGGGCATCTCATGAACACCATTTTCCCAGGAACAGCCCCATGTCTGAAGGCACCACGCTGCTTTTCCCTATGCAGAGCCTACAGCAACAGCCCAGGCTCAGGCGTAAATCCATGCACAGGAATTTCAGCTGTCCCTGGAGCCAGGCTGGGACCAGCCAGGCGCAGCACAGCCTGAGCTCGGCAACAGCATCAATGGAGGAGAAAGGTGGGGTAAGGCATCGGCAAAAGTGCTCCCGAGGGGTTTACCAGCTGGGTGACCACAGCGCAACGCCCAGATCCCCAGATCTGCCGTGCTGGGGAAGCAGCTCTGCAGGGTCTTCCTCTGCAGATGAAGCATCCCAGTGATTTCCAATCTTTCTCATCTTCCGGTATAATCCAGCCCTTACTGCCTTTAAAAACGGAAAGCTGAGTATGCTCTTGGGAAATTTATCCCCAGCATCACTGGGGGTCCCTCCCTCCACTGAGAGGAAAACAGCAGGAAGAGCTCAGTTCTCACCCGATGTGAGAAACCAGTGTCAACAGCTAAAGCAAGGGGTGGGCCAGAAGCCATAACTGCACTCCAAGCTGACAAACCACAACCGTTAACCAAACTTTAAAAGAAACAAAATCAAAATCATAAAGACAATGCAAGCCCTTGTGGCTACATAACCTCAAACTAAAAAACTTCATCACACGAGAACATAACACTTCAATACTGGGCAACAGAAATCAACTCTGACCTGCACGAGCAACGGAAGTATCAGCACGGAATTAAGCTACAGTGATCATCCCACTTAGCCAACTATTTCAAGTATTTCATCTGTCAAATATACCCCCATTAAGAAAGTTTCCACATATCAAATGTAAAATTACAAATGCTGTTAAATGTCATTAGATAGCAATCAGTTCTATGCCAAACCCCAAGATATTCTTCTAGCTATTCTCTCTTACAGAGAAGGGGTTTCATGCCAAGTTTTTCAAGGAAAACAGGACATCCAAATGCTTGCATTATGCACTGACATTTTCTGATGGTGATTTTAACTGAAAATCACTCAGGATATTCTCAGTCCCCGACTTGGGCCAGAAGCTTCCGGAGAACACGACTGAGTCAATGTGAATTTCCAAGAAATTTCCAAGAAAACGATTTTAACTTGGATACAGAGTTGAAGTCACCATCACCACAGTCCCTTAAAGAAGTCCTTCAGTGCCCAACGACTCCAACTCACAACTCTTCAGGCTGAAATACAAACCGACCCTTCACGTGACTGCTCCTCTCCAAGGAAGGATGAGCCTAAACCCAAGTGAAAGGTTGAGTTGGCTACGAATGAGAACACAACCAGGCTGCTACACTTTGTAGAGCATATTGAACAGAGACAGCCCAGATGGAGGGCAGGAAATAAAAAACAGAACCATCATGCTACCATCTCCCTGCATGCAGGCGACCAGCTTGCTGGCTACTACGCCATCGGTTTTCTACAAGAAGCCCCTCAATATGTCACTGCAAAAGACTGAAACGGTAACATTAAAAAGAAGGATCTGACAGAGCTACAACTCACGCACCGAAGGGTTTTATGTCCCCCCAAAAGACCAAAAAGCCTCTCTCGGGTGCAGAGCACCGCTTTTGACCATTAATTTTGACCATTAACCCCCTCCCGAGTGACATGATACAGTTATGAGCAGTGGGCACAAGCCTTACACATCATTCTCAATCTAGTTTGCATAAGAGGCTGCTTATAAAGAATTAATGACTTTGGAACTGCCACCCAACCCCTTAGGGTCCATCAAAACAGAGGTTAACTCTCTGAACATGCTACATAAAACATTTTCTCAGGCGTTTTCCAAGGAACTGAGTTAATTTCTACCATGATGTAAATTTGTCTGCATGGTGGAAGGAGGAGGAGGAAACAGGCAACCGGTCACTGCATTGAGAGCACGCTAACAGTGACCTGAGGTTTTATTTCTTGGTCACATTAATTTGCAAAATATCTACAGTTTTTGAAAGGTTGTTCTGCCACAAGCTGCCATGGAGGACAAGCAGCACATGGCTCCCCCAGCACTGCCAGCGTAGGTCAAGGTCTGGAGCAACCCCCCCGGTTCAATCCCAGCTAAAGGAGAGGGGAGGTTTCCCTGCGGCAGATGGACTGGGCTCAGGATCCGTTTCCAAACGGTTCCAGGCTTCCTGGTGAAAGGGCTCGGTTGTAAAAACACCCATGTGTTTGGCCTGCAAGTAGGAAACAAGTGTCAAAACATCCACAAGATTTTCTGGAATTATCACAGGGAGAAAGGCCGTTCTGCTGCTGCTGCTCTGCCGAGCAAGGGGGGAGTAACACACAAACCTGCCGCAGGGACATGAGGGTCGTGGGGCCGACCATCACCCCAGCTTTCACCAACACTTAGGGAGGGAGCAGCTGTGCCATTAAGTGCTCGTCTTACCCGAGATGGAGAACGGTTTAAAAAAGGTCTTTGAGGCAAGAGCAGAAAATGACAGTGTAAAGCACTGGTAGGGGCAAGGGGAATGGCTGTACACTGCTGCCAGCAGCCAGATTTGTGTAAATACAGGTGCTCGCCTGAAATAAATCCTCCCTAGTTTCAGTTTGATGTAGTTTCGTTTGTGCATCACTCTTAAATGCTGTTAGGCAGCTACACGTGTCCCCTCCGAAGAGAGGTGATTTCTGTAACTCCCAGTTTATACATAACCTGCTCCCCGATTCCATAAAACCTTCAGGGAAACTCCTGAATGCCAAGTTTTGAGTAACTACAACCACTTTCATCATGGATAAATTGGGGTTTACACATTACAGAGGTTGTTTTTAAAAAAAAAAAATTAACTTTAATCTGAAAAACACAGATTTTAACCCAAGTGCAGTGGTTTCAGTAAGTATTTTTGTATTTTGTGTGCAGACTATCCGAGTCGTTACTCTCTGGAAACTGCAGATGCCCATTAAGTGGTTTGGGAAGCACCAGTGTTCCATGGACATTCCCAGGGAGGATTTTAATGCACGGCTCAGTTTGAGGATTGGTGTCTTGTTCATGACCACCGTAACCAGCGACAGACTTCCAAGGAGCCCTAAAAAGGTGCATCTGGACAAGGGAAGTACCCCAGGGCCGCCCCCTCAGCAGAGCCGGGGTGCTTCCCAGGCTGGACATCAGCGGGACCCCGCCGGAGGAGCAGCAGTTAGTCGGGGAAGCAGACCCCTCTGACATCACCAGTTAACTCAGCGGCTTCACTACAACATCATTCACCAGCCTGGCAATAATTCTTATTTCCAGAAAGCCAGGGGCTCCAGCCACCTACATTCCCCTCCGCTGCGGGTGCTGGGGGCTGCACCCACACCCTTACCCCCGTTTAGGCGCAGGCCACAACCGCAGCCGTCTGCTCAGGAAGCAAACGCGCTGCCGACGCAGCTTCTTCTTGATCACCGAGCAAGAAAAACAATTGAAATGGCAGGCGTTGGGAGCAAGTGACTGCAGGCACAGGCCTTCCCGAGGGCTATCCCACCCAACCTGGCTCACGGAGGTTCCTGGACATGCCACTGATCCTCAGTGCAGATCCCCAGGGATCTGACCTAGGCCACGGAAAATTAAAGATCAGAACAGAGAAAGTCTTCATGGTGTAAAACCAGTGTCAGGAAGAAGGAACATGCATTATCTCTTTGCATCACATGACACGTCCAGACAGCTATCAACGACCTAAATTTCTGTACTGATGCACAGCGAGACGCGTGGATATCAGCAAGACCTATATTTTTCTTCTGATTTGTTAATAAAGCTAAAATCCTGCCATTCGACACATTTTTTTTAAAGTGCCAAAAAGAGGAAGCATGGACATAAACACTTGAAAAAGCAACGAGCTGCGAAGAGCCATCCTCCCGCAGCTGAACAAGTGGGTTCAGCCACAGCCTCATTAACGTTAACCAGTATTCCAAATAAACAGATGCCAGCCAACGCCACATCCACGTTCAACCCAAGGCAGCAGCAGGCATGCTGTAAGTCGGTCTGGGTTGGTTTGGATCAATAAAGGTACCATTTCATCAGCAAATTTACCTGGCAGTTAAAAATAGATCATAAAAGACCCGTAGTGTTTTATAGCGATTAAAAGGGAAAGGATTAGTGATTGTAAAGAACCTAATGGGTTTGATCCCGTACGCTGAGATGTGACTTAACCTCCTAAAATTGCGTGATACCCTACGCTCACTCCAGTCTCTGACAGGATTACATTAAGTAATGATCAAAGAACAAGAAACTTGCCACTCAAGCAGTCTGCAGTGACAGACTTCTCTGAAGATAAATGCTTCTACAAGGCTCCAGAAAAATTTGTACATGATGCAAGTATGAAGACACTGTCCGTAAAACTTCACGTTTATAATAAGTCTTTTAAACTTCATCATCCTCTTACAAGAGTTTAAAGTGAAAAAAAGAAAAGGTAAAGTTTGCATCTCTGAGCAAGCGGATCACTATTAAAAGTTTGGTACCGATCCCTTTATTCTGCTCAACAATGAACTCACAAGTGAAAAAATTCAAAGTTTGTCACAACTACATAGAAACAGGCATTACTTCACACAGACATGATTTTTAGAAACACACTCATCATTTTAAAAAAATTACGGAAAACTGTCAAAAATGCACGTAGGTAATAAATCAGAAAACTCTTATTCAAATTAAGAGATTTGAGTTTACAGATTTGAGGGTCACGTAGAAATTTATATCAAGTTGTTGAACTCCCATTTGGTTTTGATCAATGCAAGAAGTAAGTGCAAAACTTACCATCTCAGGCTTCATTTTTTTAACTGCGAATAAAACACCAGAACGACCATTAAACATTTTTTCCTAAAAGCATTCATGTAAAAAAAGGGATCCATGGTTAGTCTGGCTGGAGTTCTGTAAGCACCTGCTCTGCGGTTACCAAAGCTGGGGACTGAGTTGAACAAAGACCATCACAGTACCTTTTTTCTTGCAGTTGCATTACTTCGTGGGTTGAGAATGAGACGAAGAACTAGGAATGAGTAAGTGCTTATCTCAGCTGTGATAATGCCCCGCTGCACGGCCCCAGCTCCTGTCTGGATTCTCACCCAGATCACAGACAGCAATGTGCACACGGAGTGCCTATCTCCAAAAAGATAAGCAATCCTACCAACAAATAGGACTTGAGGCAAGAGAGGCGTAATTAACACCAGCGGCACACTTCTAATCCATTAAGCCTGAGCAAGAGCTTTCCCCAGATGACTCCAGCCTCGCCTCGCCCCCAAACCAGGACGTCACGGCGGGGGTGACATGCAAGATGGGGAGAGTTAAGTGACAAGATTAGAAAGGCAACAGTGGCCAGAAACGCCTAGGGATGAGAGATCCCATGTAACAATGGGGATGCTCAGCCCTGCCACCGCGGCCTCTGCCTTCCCCATGACCCAGCAGGACAGAGCCACCTCCTCTGTCACCCCATGGGCAGCAGTGCTCTTTTGCATCCTGGAAACACACACATTTGAGAAGTGTTTCACCCAATACACGTTTCTCCTCAGGATCCTGCTGGCCAGATGTGCTAGAGGAGGGAAAAGCCCAGTGCCAGCAGAACCTTAACGTGGCTGCCGTGCACCCCTGCAAGCGGAAGCCAGGCCCCAGCCTGGTCACCACTGAGCAAAAGCAGGTCTGACATACTTTCTCAGTATGTATTACAAGAACAAATTCACATTTTGAAGGCATACACAGAAATATAAACTTCTTCTGACTGAGTGAGAAGAAAGAACACTGTCAGTATATGTTCACTGTGAAGGAAAAAAAGGCCATTTTAAATACTACTTCTGCAGGAGACCAGTGCTCTTATGAAACAATATTGCTCTATGAACCATAAAAACGTAGTAAAGGAGCCTAAATAGTAATTCCTTCACCAAAGAAACCAACCAAATGATCCACTTTTAATGCTAGTTCATTCAAGGGGAAGGGGAATTGAAGATACCCACACTCATTTGAATGTCAGCTATCCTGAACATACACAGTTAAATTAAGTACTAGGGCTCTCTTTACTTAAGTAAGAGACATAAGAGAAAGGAAAAGCTTCAAAGAGGGTAACAATAATTTAAAATATTAAAGTATTTGCATACAAATCTTTAATTCATGGCCCATCACAGGGGTTTCTACAGAACGAGTTCCCACAACAAGCGGGGAGCTCCACGTGAGGGGGAGATGCAAGCCCACGTCACAACCTAGTGGGTAATGCTTTGTAATAACAGAGATTAACAATCATAAATACTCATTACAGTGTATTTAATGTGCAGATATTTCCTTTTTAAGGAGTTCATGGAGATTGCATAGACAACCCCCATTAAAAGCAAGCACAAGAAATCTATTTAATTTCTTAAATTAAAAAGGAAAGGAAAACTGAGCTGGGATAAAGAACACCGAATTCAACAACTACTGATGCTAAGTTTTCTTCAGAAAGCGGAAAACTACCTTTGTCTGAGTGATCAGGCATTTAAAAACTTAAACCCAGAGTCCCGCCGCGTGCTCTAACATCACACCACTGGAGCCTGACTGAATTCCATGCGGAGGGGCCAGAAAGCCCGGAGCCCTCCCCGAGCAAGCAGGGCTCACAAAAGGTCCATCGGCTGCGTTCAGCATCTGTCAGGGAGCACTTAGCAACAGGCTGGGGAGAGAAATTCAACACTGCGTTTACTCATTAGCGTTACGCCACGGAGGGAATCTGACGGCAAGTTTGTAAACAGTTTTCCCACTCTGGCACAAACGTTATTGCAAGTTCTCGTCAAAGAAGTGTCATTCACAAACCCTTACCCTGCCCATTCTCACGTGAAGTTACATTATACAGGCTGTTTTTCAAGACCATGGGGAACCAACGGCCATGTATGAGCAGACTCATATAGGTGAGAGTTAAACCTAGGCATAGAACAAACCCTATGTCAGAAAAATTCATTATTTTGTCAGATTATAATGGAATATGGAAAAATATAGGCACCCCATTTTTATTTACTTGTCAAACAGGCAGCTGGTTATCGTGTTTTGATTTCTTAGTCATCTGTTGAGTTACAAATTACTTTTTGCTACACCAAGTACCGCAAGGACGACGCTTTCCAATTAGCTTACAGTCTACAAAGCAAGGATTGGTATTTCAACTCAAACTGCTGAAAACCCAACAGCTTGCAGATTTTCCATCAGAGGTGGTTGTTTACTCCTTGCCACTTAGCACTCACTCATCCAAGAAAACACCTAGCAGTGTTAACAGGACTCTTTTTATACATTCCTAATTAACTGAGCAGCTTTAGGAATGTGCTGTTGATTTATGAAGTTTATACCATTTCCCAACAAATCCTGATCAAATATATATATTCATAAATCTCAGGAAGTCACCAGGTTTGCAACAAGAAACTATGTGCAGAGACACACGCGCACTCTGTGCTATTGCTAACAAAGAAATACACCAACATGGAGAAAAATCCTAATGAGGATATCATTTGTTGACTACTCACAGTCCCACAAGCGTGCCACACTGACTCCTTGCATCAATAACTGACCACCCCTACAAGAAGCCACTAACTTGGTCTTTCTTAGACCAAAGCTGCCGAGTCCCTTCTCGTGTGCCCCTCCAGGCAAGTTGCACAGGCAGCATCAGCATCAGCTGCTCCTGGGATTCTCTTCCTCTTAGCACTGAGATCTGAGAATTATTTTCTGGGTGTTCACTGTCACAAACTCCAAAGAGACAGGTTTTGTCATACAGATTGGAATTTAATTCCTAATAAAGCCTTACATGTGACTGCCCAGAGCACGAGGATCCAACACCTCATTTCGTCAATAACTAATTCAATGCCTTACTAATGATAAAATCCGACACACACGACAGCTCTTGAGATGAGATGGCAGAGGATGTTCAGCTTCAAGCAGCATGTTCTCTTCCTGTCACAGCAACAAGAGCTCTTCTGCTTGCAGACAAACACCAAAGTAACCTCCGCTCGCAGACATGCTAATGCTGTGGAGAGTCCAAAATCACCACCTGCGACCTGACCGCGAGCAACGTGCAGAGCAAACAGCAGTTGATTCTGAAACCAAGGGAATCTTTCAAGTTTCTATCTAACTGCACACATCAGGTATTTTCAAGTGTATCGCCCAAGAGAGGCTTTGTAACTTCTGGGGAGATGAAAAGGAAGATGGGGGGAGAAAAGGGGAGAAATGGAATTTTTTTTCTTTTCTGTGCATGAAGACTCCCCAAGGTTTGTGTACTTCAACGTTAGCGCTGGGTTTTAACCTTTGATTTTCAAAGCAAACCAAAGTATCCAGAATAATTATTTTCTATGAAATAATTTATCTAGATCACATGTACATCCTTGCTACCAAGCAGGAAGTTCGTACGTGAAAAATAATGGTAAAGAGAAACCTTCGTAAAAGCATTGTGGCCTTGAAACCACAGCTGTACGTGCCTTCACACAGCACAGAACACAGAATCTGTGATGTTATTTAAACTAGCAAATGAGCTGCCCTCGCTCTTACTGAAGCTTGAATTACCACTATGCTTCTTTCAAGCAAGCAAACATGAGCATGTACAATAACGCTGATGCCGTACTGAGCTGCACTCCTGATGGAATCCACCCCAAACCATAGTTCAGATTTATTAAGAGAAAGAAGCAAACCCCCTATTCCTACATCTTACCAAAAGAACGCCAGGTAAAACAACAAAACCCAAGAACGACCATTCCTCAGTCCTGCCAACACATTTTTATTTACAATGCTCAACCGAAAACCCCTTAAACCAAAAAACCTCTTTTCTTTCTAGTGCCCGACTCTTCACTCCCAGGGATGTTGTTCGAATCCAAAGCACCCTCCTGCTCCCCAACAGGAAAAAACATTGTCCAAGAAGACAAACAGCAATTATTCCATCTCAACAGGTTTCCCCAATAAAACAAGATGCGGCGCAGACGGCGCGGTGCCAAGGAGACCCGGTGATGGAGAGCAGACTCACCGACAGGTAGCTGCTGGAATCCACGTTGTCAGTGATGGTCTGACGCTCGCCCCTCTGGTTGATCTTCCGAAACCTCCGACGGGACTGCCTGAGCGGGACTTCTCTTTGCAAGATGTTTTCCTCATGGTCTTTGGAGTTCTCCACCTGAAACACATGTTCAGGCTCCTGGTTAAACATCCAGTTCTTCCATATCACCGAAAGCCGATGGAGCCGTACGAAGCTCATGAGGAAAGAGCAAACATAAGTTCAGAGCAGCTCAAGTTTTCTGGAGAAAACGACGGCGGACGTTTCGGAGAGCCACTGCTGCATGTCTCAGAACTACGTTATTACAATGAGCCGGAGGCCACAGTTTCCTTCCAGGAAGCGGTGTTTTTTTTAAAAAGGCACACGTATCCTCTAAACCATGTCACTCACCAGCAGAAACCCTTGTGCACCCACACGTATCACACAACACGAGTTACAGACCCTGCTCATTGCCAGTGTATCTTCAACACCCAAGTTACTACTTCTGTACTTATAATGCAGTAAAGGCACTGAATTATATCCTCTTTTTACTGGTGTAATTTTTAAAAACATAACTTATTTTTAGTACCAGTCACAGCTAAGCAACTTTAAATATTCCAGCTTTTTATAAACAGCTACTTCGCCTAATTCCTACTGAGTTCTAATCGCTTCCAGCAGATTATGAAGAAATATCTGGAACTTGATTCATATCTTGAGGTTAAATATTATTTGCAACTAAACATTAAACATTAGGTAAATTTATCGTGTTAGTAAAAGCCAACATGAAATCTTTTTATCTCGCTAGTTACAATTCCTTTATTTCTATAAAAAGCAGTCCCTTTCCCATTTCCTTTTGATGTTTTGGAAAAATATCTCCTAGCAGGAAGCAGCACAGACGTGCATGCAAATAGGCTGCAGCCAGGCAAGAATCTCCTCTACAACACATTTGCTATGTAGGAGATTTTACTGTCCTCAATTTCTCCACCACCACCCCCCCTCCAATTTCCCTTGAAAATCCTAAAGGTAAGGCTTTAGTCCTGGAACAGAACCACCTCCTTGCGACCTTATGCAGCCCTCGTTTCACGTACCTGGGTAAATTATCTCAAAATTCAAATGGAAAAAGGTATGAAAGGATGAAAACCAGAAAGACTTAACAGACAGGAAAAAGAAAGTAATCAAAATATCTAAACCATCACAAAAGCAAGATCACATCTACCTTTCACATCACTTTTTCCAAACAGCGAAGCCTGCGTGAGGTCAGAGGAAGGTGCATGCAGCTGGGCTTGCCTTGTGGGTTACTTTAATTCCGTAGAGACAAAACATATGTTGATAACATAGATTAAAGATACAGTAGCTAAAGAGTAGCTAAAGAACCTCACACCACAGTGTTGTCAGAAAAAAAAATCAGAAAACCAGAGTTCCCCTTGCAAGGGGCAGCCACACTTTTCACTAGAATTGTACTACCGGTTTGCAAAGGCCCAGGACAATGAGCAAACATCTCCAGTAGCAGCACTGCTGTAAGCACGATGGTGTAAGGCTGTAAAAGGTACAAGGCATGGAGGCAAACAGACAAATAAAAAAAGTCCTTTTAAACAGGTCATTTAGTCATATTAAAAAAAAAAAAAGTGGTAATCAGGTTTGAGTTGGAAGGGACCTTAAAGCCCACCCAGCCCCACGCCCTGCCATGCACAGGGACACCTTCCACTAGAGCAGGGTGCTCCAAGCCTCATCCAGCCTGGCCTTGGACACTCCCAGGGATGGGGCATCCACAGCTTCTCTGGGCAACCTGTCCCAGTGCTCCCCACCCTCTGCGGGAAGAATTCCTTCCTGATGACCCATCTCAATCTCCCTCTTTCCGTTTAAACCTATTACCCCTTGTCCTGTCACTCCCCGCCCTTGGAAAAAGTCCCTCTCCAGTGGAGCCTGCTGCCCCTAGACCTCTTCCCATGATTTCCTTCGCAATATGTATCACGAGGCTGAGAATAGCGCATTGACTGGCTAGTTGCTAACCAAAGGTGGTGTTTTATTAACACTGGCAGCAGCAGAATGATTCCACACAGCCACCTTCACCCCAACACTTGCTGCCACAGAAGAATTGAGGAGGATGTAGGACTGGCCTCAGTGTCACCCTGCCGCCCGTGCCACCCCCAAATGCACTTAGATCTGAAGAATAAAATGAAAGCACCAAGGAACAACAGAAAGGAGACTTCAGTACTCAAGATACACTGCAATTCTGGGCCATTTTCCTAAGTGATAACTTATTATTAATTCAATAGATTGCTCAGCCTCCAAAACTATGAGCTACAATGCCCATTCACACACTATCTGTTATCCTCATTAACTTAAGTTGACCACATTTTACGGCCTTTAAAATGGGTCAGTTCCCAGAGGATTCCCACTAGAAAACTGATTCGTTCTAAAAACGAAGAGGGGAAAAAACCCTACCCCTCTGTCAGCGGCAGAGAATGATGGTATTCTATAACTACATTAAAGCAGCTAATTCGTTTGCTTGAAGATAAATATTCATTATGTATTAAACATCATTAGTATGTTGCAAATTTAAAAAAATAGAGAGAAAATAGAAGAATTAGGATAAATTAATAAGGATTAATCAGGGAAATAAAACTGAAGTACACCTCGTGTCAGTGCAGATCATTAGCAGGGTCCATGCCACCTTGTGTAACGGGCTTGTTCGTGACCCTGGTCCTAACAGAGCACAGTGCCTTGGCTAGGCACTTGTACGTTGCTCCTCCTCTTGCCTAAAAGCCTCAACACGGTGTGGAACTGCCAGGCTAGGAGTAAGAGGGGCTTTCCTACTAGACCCAGCACGGCTGGCATGGACAGTAGGAAGCAGTGAAATGGGGGGCAGGGGGGTATATCCAATGTTCAAGGTAGTGGGCTGTCACTGCCTGACTCGGGAATGCTCATCTCAGCCGTAACTGGTAGGCTTTTGAAACTCAAGTAAGCATAATTTTAGAAAGAATGACCTAATCATCATCATCATCTACCCATCTAGATTAAATTTACATAGCTATTGCTGTTACGAAAGCAGCCATAGGTATAATTGAAATCAAGGCAATTTTGCTGCGATTTTATGGAATGCTTTACAATAAGCTTTCTGCTATAAAACAGAAAGAATTTGCTGAAACCAGCAATAGATTTAAATACATTTGAAAAATCTGTCTTACCACAATCATTTCTGAAGGCTCCAATATGATACACTCGCATCCTCGTTTTCCTCCAGACTGCTTGCCAAAACTAGAGTGGGATGGAAAAAAGCAAACGAAAAAGAATGAGATGAACAGCCTATTTTACCTTTTCAGTGATAAAAATAATTGGCAATAGTACATGTTACAACATCCTTAAAAACAAAAGGGACAAAGAAAAATTGATGAAGACTATTGTGTGAAAAATTCTAACCAGATAGTACTATTATCGTTATTTTTGTTAATTTACTCAGCACCTCTCATCACAGCCTGCTATGTAAAGCCTAAATATAAAGAACATTCTTCTGTAAAATCATTACTGCTTGCAGATACTCCAAACCCCTCACACGGCATTTCAGAGCTGACAAGAAAACATTAGGAAATGTTAATTAAGCATTAAACAGGCTTTGTAAAAATAAATAGACATAAATTCTAAGAACCCCGAAGTACTTCCTTGCACACAGCATTTTTCACAAGAGCTTCCTCAACTCCACGTTGCTCATCCATCCTCCCAGCAAACAGGAGAACCTCTCCTCTAAAACTGAGCCTTGTGAGCTCTGTCCTTACACTGCTGGGGGTGTGTTCCAGAACAATAACCTCTTAAATCACCAAATTTGTGCCTGTAGTAGCACCTGGAATTGAAAATATCTGTCTTCACACATTACGTAAGTTTGTCTTCCCTACAGACCTGTTAGTCAAGTGGGGTTTTTCTAATTTGATGTCTGCATGGGATGGCTTTTGCTTGAGCTTAGTTGTGGGGTAGGTCGAGCTTATCTAACCCAAGCTAAGAGCATCGGGGCTGGGTTAGCCGTTCAGGAGTTGTAGCTGCCTCACTACAAACTCAGACTGTCAGCAGCAATCACGTTTTAGCACATACCAGCAGGTGAAATAACTGAAGAATCAGTTAGCTCCGAGATTAATGTGCGAATTACAGGGAGGCTAAGACAAGTGAGGAGACAAATCCTAAAAAAAGTGGGTCAGCTCCATCTGTTTTCCCCAAGGTTACGTTGGGTGAGTACGCCTGAAGCTTCAGCTCCAGAACATGTCTGAGTTACATACGGGGTCATCTCCACAGCAGACACCCACTGAAACGCAACCACTTGGTAGAAAACGTTTAAAAGGCTCATCCTTACAAATGATGCAAAACTTTGGTAAGACACCTGCATTTTCAGGGAAGGAACTTGAGCAACTCAGCTGTGAAGTTATTCAAGCCAAACCTCGGATTATTCCAACAATGAAATTATCAGTGCAATCCGGTTAGGATAAAGTATTACAACTAATAGGGGCAGGCCTAAACTGCCAAGTTTGGAGTTTGCTAACCGTCTACTGAAAAAAAAAAAAAAAAAATCCTTAAAGGTCATGATTGCCATGGAGTCATAAGTGACAACTGAAATTTTCTCACCCCGGCCAGAGAAACACAAGTTTCACAGGGAAAACTGGCATTTTCACACATCTATAGTAAGCAACTCCTAGCTAAAATTTTCATGCCTTCTTTCATGCTTTTTCCACATGGCATGTGATCCAGGCATGACAGTCTTGTGCGTTTGCCACAGTTCAAAAATAATGGCCAAGCTACTCCAACCATTACAACGAAGTTAATTTAGTTCAGAAAACACAGAAACATTGTTTTCCATGTAAACTCACTGTAAGCTCTAACTGAGGCAAACGAAGTCCCACGTTATGATTTATCCACAAACCAAAAACCAAAGTGAAACCAACTGTGTTAAGGTATCATCGGCAACGTCACGAAGAAGTTAAAACAGTTCTAATTTTATCGCATACAATAGAAAACTAAAGACAACAGGGTTTTTTCCCCCCCCCCAACAAAATTCTAAAGGAATTACAGGCAACTGGAAGACTGTTTTTTCAGACGGAAATCATCATTATCACTATGCTATTATCATTATACTATTGCTATACCCCCAGCAGTTAGGAAAAAGCTATGATTTCCTGCTGCAGATTGTCCAAGCACAGTATTTTTCATAGAATCCCAGAACAGTTTGGGTTGGGACGGGCCTTAAAGCCCATGGGCAGGGACACCTTCCACTAGACCAGGTTTTATTGTATAACAACAATTTATCCAGCTACTGGAGGTTGAGGGAGGGTTGTTAGCTTTTTGGTTTGTTTTACATAAACATACCCATGAAATTCAGCTCCTGTCAAGTTCCCGTCTGCTTATGTTGCAACATTTGCTAATTAAGTAATGGCAGTAAACAATAAAGCTAGGAAAGAGAACGCTGCTTGTACCAAAGGTCAAGCTCTTGGCACTATCATCTCGGGTCCATCAAGCACTTTACAACAAGCCAACACTAAGAGGAGGATTATGTTCCAAGGCAAAATCCACCCTTCTAATCCTGGAGAATAAACTACTCATATTAACAAGTCAATAGTGTAATTATTTCCTGGTGCACATCATGAGATGTTTTATCAATTACACCGCAACAGAGCTCCCTCACAAAGAGAGGGCATCACAGGATTCTTCCCCAGCCATGACCACCACCACGTTTTAAAAACAACGATTTTTAACGTTCTTCTTACTCAACATACCCCACGTGTTTTAGAAACAAGGGTTTTAACTTTCTTAATGACTTATCCCATGTTCTTCTCTAGAATACAAACGTGTAGCTCCACTATCATTTAAGAGGTTTGCCGACATCAGGATATTTCACCAACCTGCCAGATTTAATCAAGGCTGCAGAACGAATTTTAAAAACAACGATTTTTAACATTCTTCTTACTCAACATACCCCACGTGTTTTAGAAACAAGGGTTTTAACTTTCTTAATGACTTATCCCATGTTCTTCTCTAGAATACAAACGTGTAGCTCCACTATCATTTAAGAGGTTTGCCGACATCAGGATATTTCACCAACCTGCCAGATTTAATCAAGGCTGCAGAACGATGTTCATTCCTAATTGGCTTGTAAAATTACACAATGGAATGCTTAGAATAAACAGAAACTCAGCCCTGAAACCATTCACCAGGGAAGACTTTCTTCCGCAGTGACATCCACTAACAATAACGACAGGCTACAGGAAAATATCATCAGCAAATACGTAAGCAAGGATGAACGCGTATTTGTCTAACTGACAGAAGGTGGCAATGTATGACAATCGCCACAGTTTGTTTTCTGAACTACACACCATTAGTCAACATTGAAGTTCAAATATTTGCTGTATTTGTTTATTGTCACAGAATTAGAGTTTTAACCAGTTCAGGCAAATGCATTAGGCAAAATTAAAAACAGCCAGAAGCAGAGCACACGCGCATCCAAGGGGATGACGGAGAGCGAGGAGGCACAGGGAGAAGCAGCAGCGTAACAGCCCCAGCGTCATCCAAACCTGCTCTGAAGTGACGGTCAAAGTCCGTGAGGGAATTTTAGGTAAGCAGCAGATACTCATCTTTTTTTTTTTTAAGAAATAATCTCAACCATAAAATTAATTAATAATCATAGAATCCCAGAAGGGTTTGGGTTGGAAGGGACCTTAAAGATCATCCAGTTCCAACCCCCCTGCCATGGGCAGGGATACCTTCCACTAGACCAGGTTGCTCCAAGCCTCATCCAGCCTGGCCTTGGGCACTTCCAGGGATGGGGCATCCACAGCTTCTCTGGGCAACCTGTCCCAGTGCTTCACCACCCTCTCCATGAAGAACTTCTTCATGTTTAATCTAAATCTCCCCTCTTCCACGAGCATTGAAACAGTAAAAGAACGGCATAATTAGGTTTTGGAGTCACCTAGTCGTGTCTAGCATTAAACCTGCCTTCTAGTGAATACATGTTCACATTACAAAAATTTACAGAACAGTACTTAAAAAGGTATGAAAAAGCTTAAGAGATTAACTGATTCCAGTATCAAGACGTAAGAGGAAATGGAAAAGGTTATGTTGACCAAAGCTTTGGAAATGGGGAAGAGAAAATTGTGTTTGGAAAGACAAGAGCAAGCTTTGTATGGAGCGTTCTTCCAACGGAGGAGGAACATTTCTGTGACAACAAACTATTCAGGTAAGTCTTTACAATCAGCCAACATCCACCCAACCCCAAAACATGCTCCTTCTCATGGAGGGGAGCACAGAAAAGTTGTACATCTAATTCTGGAAGAGAGAGGGCTATCTTTTCCTTTGGGACTAATCCTTCTTTGCTGCGGTGCCAAGAACACGGGGTGTTGCGGAAGCCGACATTCCACAGTCTTCCTGGTTACCCGACTCAGCACTCAGACCACCACCTTCCCAGAAGACGACGACCATGGACGTCACTTCACAGGGCTGGGTTTGCTCCCTGCAGAGGTCTGACCCCACAAGCCCATTTCAGTCGGCCAGCAGCACCTCAGCTTCCAAACCACTCCAGCAGCTTCTCCAGCCACACACACCCCTAAACTTCCAGTTCTCTTGATGCCGTATGCAGTGAGATACGGAAGAAAAGCAGGAAAGCCTCACCAAGGTACAGCACATTATGTGTGCTTCCAAGCAGAGAGTGGGGGAATACAGCCCAATTAAGAATTTAATCTTATATGAATACTGAAAGTGTGAGAAAACACACAACTAATGTGAATTAAGCTCTACTTACAACACAGGAAAATCTATGCCAAAGGACATACTACCCAAGGTATAACCATTAAACAATCCACCAATTAAAATTTTGCTTGATCTCTGTATTTAATCACACATATTGTAATAGGGTCTTAAATTTAACATCATTATTTTATAGATTCTCAGAGTTGGAAGCCCAGAAAAGTCAGTACTGTAGACTACGTTACGCTTTTCTTTATTTATAATTTTATTGCACGCTCCTGTCACTTAATATTCTTCTATTACATCTGCATCATTAATTTTCAGACACTTGCTGGCTTGCAACACTGTCATGGGGAAAAAATGTCTTCCACATACCAAAGGCAGCTTTGTTTACCCTTGATTTATGGATGCCTCATTTGCAAGAAACCTCGTTTTCCTCCTGATTCACTGCTATTCATAATTAAAAATGCTTAAGCGATTGCATCATATGAGAAAGGAATGTAAGTTACACTGGCACGGTGTCATATACCAGCCACTAATGGGTGCTCAGGCCACGGGATCAGACAGGAGCTACTGAAACCAGAAAAAACAACTGCAAGTAACACTGCTCTCAGTGTCAGCTGTTGTTCGACACGGGTCATCCGTCCCTTTTCCTCTGCATGATTTGCTAATAGGGAGAAAACCCGCCCTGGCTGCAGAGCCAGACTCCAAGGTCTTAAACCTGCAAGTACCTGAGAATACGCTCGGCTTTACTGACACAGGGGATGGATCAAATAGTTCATGGGAGAGTGCCTTGGACATTTCAGCATACTCCGGTTTTCAAACCCACTCCCCAAAATACTGGCCTTTTACATAACCTAAGAATACACAAGGAAAGGCTTTAGAACTTCTTTAAGGCACCGGAGCTGTTGTAACAAAGCTTGTTCTTACACAGCAAACCACCTACATTCTGAACCTAACAAGGCAGTTCTTTGAACAGGATGGATCATAGAATCATAGAATCATAGAATGGTTAGGGTTGGAAGGGACCTTAAAGATCATCTAGTTCCAACCCCCCTGCCATGGGCAGGGACACCTTCCACTAGACCAGGTTGCTCAAAGCCACATCCAGCCTGGCCTTGGACACTTCCAGGGATGGGGCATCCACAACATCTCTTCCCCACCTGTTCCAGTGCCTCCCCACCCTCTCTGTGAAGAATTTCTTCCTGATATCTAATCTAAACCTCCCTGATTTCAATTTATACCCATTCCCCCTTGTCCTATCACTACAGGCTCTTGTAAAAAGTCCTCTCCCAGCCCCCTTGTAGCCCCTTCAGATACTGGAAAGCTGCAAGGAGGTCTCCTCGGAGCCTCCTCTTCTCCAGGCTGAACAAGCCCAGTTCTCGCAGCCTTTCGTCATAGGAGAGGTGCTCCAGCCCTCTGATCATCTTCGTGGCCTCCTCTGGACTCGCTCCAAGTGGTCAATATCCTTCTGATATTGAGGGCTCCACAGCTGGACGCAGTACTCCAGGTGGGGTCTCACCAGAGCAGAGTACAGGGGCAGGATACCAACACTTAAAGCTTTCTAAACACAAAAGAATATCCAACTGTTAAGCAACCCAAGTATTTGGTGCTGAAATACCTCTGGAATTTCAAGACTAACAAACTGAAGGAATGGGAGCACATTTAACTGGAGAACGTGGTATCAATATGCTGAAGTTAATTAATTAACTGATGGTTTCTCGTTATGCAATACTCACAACACAGTACATACTTTAAAGGTAAAAACAGCCTGCCCTGAAGAGCTTTCAGTTTACCAACAGATGGAGACTGAATGCCTTATTCTTTCTTTGAACACTAATTAGCAGGACTCTTCAAACTTACAATATTCTGCTACATCCTGAGACAGTATTTTCAGATATTCCATGCATCCAGGCCTTCAACGACGAGATGTCAGGCACTAAGATCTGTTCGGTATTTTCCAGGAACTACCAAATCATAGAATCATCCTCTCTGCATCAGCTGGTACCTGTAAGGCAGGGTCACCCGTGGCTGTCGATGAAGCTACCTGCAGTGACAGGCGGTACTGCAGCCCAGGCAGGACCAGCCTAGGACACTGCTACACCAGTTCAGCAGCACGAGCAAACAGAGGGTTGGCAGTGCTTGGCAGATATCCTGTTCTTACGAATACACCTGTCTCTCAAACTGCCTGTCAGGCTGTGAAGACAGACTGTACTTTCTGCCACTGCAAAGTGAACCCCATGGCCCCACGCATCCAGTAACCTGGCTGGGTTTCTCCAAATCAAAACCATTAGCATGCAAGGGCACAACTGGGCCTGGAAGAGACAAGCTGCGTAAGAAATGGACATGTTGTTTGTTTGTTTGCTCTAACAGATGAAAACATGGGGAGGGCTTCCCCACAACTCGGGGCTTACCCTTCATTTGAAAGGCATTTCATTTTCCCTCTCCTCAAAGCGTGCCTCTTGTGCACAGGAGCTGCTCCAGCAAACGCCCAGGACATCTACAGCAACGTAGCTGTTAGCTCCAAGGTAAAATCCATGCAGTTACCCCTGAATGAGCTGTACAGGTATGTTATTAATGGCTTGGAACAGCCATCAGTATTATTAAACCCCAATTCAAATACCCTAAAAACATAATTTTGCATTTAAATCCCTTGTCACTGGCTGGGAAGTACCAAAGAAGGGAACGCCTGCACAGCACATGATCGGGAGCACCGACGGCAGTTAGGGAAGGCAGAATCGTCTCTTCTTCCACTGCAGCTGCGGCAGGGGAGTTTAATCGACACCGAAACTGGGGCACTGGGACAGGTTGCCCAGAGAAGCTGTGGGTGCCCCATCCCTGGGAGTGTCCAAGGCCAGGCTGGATGAGGCTTGGAGCGACCTGGTCTATGGAACGTGTCCCTGCCCATGGCAGAGGGTGGGACTGGGGGGGCTTTAAGGTCCCTTGAACCCAAACTGTTCTGGGATTCTATGGAATCCTCATGGGAATTACTTGTTTTTCTGGACATCTGCATGAAGGTCTTGATTTCTCTAGATTTTTCTCAGATCGCCCATCACCTGAAAAACTGGGCTGCTGGGGGTCTCGGGGATCCCTCTCTGGAGCTCCTGCAGCATCTCCCACTGCACTGCACACCGCTGAGCGGCCCCAGACACGCTCTCATTTCCAAAACTGAGTAAGGAGATGGGGAAAAACGTTATGTGAGTGCAGAACAACAGTTTCAGCAAATGCAGGTGGCAGGGCTTTCGTGACACTACACTCTTTGCCAATCCTGAGCATTTCAAAGTAACTTAATTATAGAAGTATTGCAACACTTAACTCCAACAGAAATGGTTTAAAGGAAACCTGAAACCACAAGATACACGGCTGAACGCAAAATACCGATTTCATCTAATGCTCGGGCATCAAAACACATTTTTGCATTAGCCCTCAACAACAACACCACCACTGAGCAGGCTTCTCTCTTCAGCCACGGGACTAGATAGCCTTAATAAAATTATATTTTGGATGTAAACAAACTGCACATAACCCTTTGCTTCCAATTTCTCATCTCTTGCACTTTTTCAGTTTAGCCCATATGAAACTATTGCTGTGGGGCGACCAACATCCCTTGTGGTCTGCAGATCCTCTACAGGGCAGCTGCTTTAGGGAACTACAAACAGAACAAGAGGAAAATACTGTGGGCAAGATTATTTGTCATTTAGTCATGACAGGTTTGAATACAGTCTTTCCTCATTATATACTCTTTGGGCTTTCTTAGAAGCTTGTTCCAATGTTGGGAAAAAAAAAAAGCATCACGTGCTCTCAGTTTGAAACACCTTCCCACCTCTTACAAAAAGGCAGCACCACCAGTACAAGGAGCCGCACCTCAGGAGACAGGACACACGGCCTCTCACCGCTGCGCTGCCTCTTCTCAACTGTGTTCCCTTTCTCCTCAGAGGATTTTCATCACAACATTAACACTGCCAGAAGAATTTCAATATGAACAACCCTATCTGAATTAATTAGCTTTACAAAATACATTTATTGGTAGCACTCCCAAGCTGTATTACAGCCTTAGTTTACTTACTGGCTGTCAGGCAACGCTACAAGTTGCAGGCACCACTTACAGAAATACCCAGGGAAAAGAGCACCTCCTCTAGAGCCACTGATGCACTGAACAACCACTGCTTCCTACCCAGGGGAGTAGAAGATCTGGTCTACAAGAAAGCAGGGGGGGGGAGTTTTAACAAGGGCAGGGAGTGACAGGTTTAAATGGAAAGAGGGATATTGAAATGGGTCATCAGGAAGGAATTCTTCCCGCAGAGGGTGGGGAGGCACTGGAACAGGTTGCCCAGAGAAGCTGTGGATGCCCCATCCCTGGAAGTGTCCAAGGCCAGACTGGATGAGGCTTGGAGCAACCTGGTCCAGTGGAAGGTGTCCCTGCCCATGGCAGGGGGTAGCACTGGGGGGGCTTTAAGGTCCCTTCAACCCAAACCATTCCGTGATTCTATGATAAGCAGAGGGATGTGAGCATAAAGCTGTCTTCTTGCAAGCAGAAAAATGGTCCAAAATACTTAGTTGCAAAAAGCTGTGAAGGCTGAAGCAAACACATGGATGGAGTATCATCCAAAAACCTCTGCAATTTTTACAGTCACACAACCAGCAAAAGATTTAAAATTACAATTGTTTCAACCAGCGTCACAATTCTGAACCTTACTGGTAACTGCAAGTGCGTCCAAAATCATGTTTAACACATGCCAGCAGCAGCCTGGCACGCACGTGGATCCCGACCTTGGCAGCTGATGGAGGAAGAGCGATATTCCAGGCTACAGCCATTACGACTGACATGGCAGAGACTGGGAAGGAGACGAGAAGGAGGAGAATGAGCAGAGGCTAAGGAGCACTGGGAGGACAGAGCCTGGATATGGCAGGTACACTCTACATAAAAAGCAGTATTGAGGAAGGTTAAATCTGGAAAGGAAGGATCAGTGGGAGAGAAATGCCAGTAGCCCTTTTACTGGCAGAAGCCGGGAATGCAGGAGCTCCGAGCCGCTCCTCTGCTTTTTCAGTGAATGGTACAAATTTATGAGAGTTTACAGAAGACAGCACTACAGGTTTCAGAAGTAAAGCTGATCTGGTTTTAGACGACACATTCGAGGTACCAATATATTTGAAAACAAAGTTGCGTATATCAAAATTTAAAGATTTCTACAAGAACTTTATGTTGTGCCAATCGCAGGGCTTCAATCCCGCATTCTTATCTACCAACCAGAACTTTCCGCGCTCCTGGTCCTTCCCACAGAGTAAGTTGAAACACTATTAACAGTCACAGTAAGCTGTAAACAAGTATCAAAATAGACTAAGATATTGTTATACACAAATATTAACTTGATACAAAACAAGCTAAAAAAATTTCAACCCAAACCACTGTTCATAATGGAAAACTGGCATTCCTCTTTCGTTATGACAATTTTCTCCATCCAAGCATTTGCATCTTCTCCTTTTACCCGAGAAGAGAAAGATAAATGGCTTATTGAGTCACTGGCGCGTGCACAACCCTTGTGAAGAGACCACAACCCACCCATGAGCCCATTTCACAAAAACCAAGTGGTTTTAGTCAAGACACGCGCTACCCGACCAGGACAGCGATACCCATCTTCTCCACTTGTGAGATTTTGGAAGGGCTGTTCCTGAATTTCTTGGAAAGGCTCAGAAAAGAGAAGTGTTTGTTTTTAATAAGTCTACATCTCAAGTGTTTCAAGACTTTGTATTTTCCCCTCGGAGGTTCAATTCTCACAGCTGTAGGAGGCTGTCATCCACATAATTGGCTTCAGAAGTTCCTCCAGGCCCTTGATATGTTTCCTATGGCTAATCTCACCGTGAGTAATCTCCTTCAAATATCCTGTTCACATGAATTATCTTGATTAACAAACAAGGTTAACACAAAAACCCTTTAACTTGCTGACACCATCTTCCTTCCACAAAATCCGTCAATCCTGTTCTTTTGTTCCAGCCTTCGCTTTCATGTTAGAAGCAAATTCTTTTCCTACCATGCCAAATCTATTGACAAATCTACACTCCACGTGAAGGGTAATCAAGGTCGTGTCATCTTTGTATCCGATATTACTGACTGATCTGCTTATTACCTTAAAAACAAATCTTACAGGGTTTTTCTCATCATGATCATCAGTGGCAGAATATTGACTTGAGTTACCGTACCTGGATGCAAGTTTTACTCCTGCAATTTTTAAGCCAATTTCTCCATCAGAGCTTGCATACAAATGCATCCAAGGGGAACACAAAGCCCTTCTCAAGCACACTGAGCCACAGCTTACACCACTATTTGTGTAAATACCTCTAGAAAGTCAAAGCAGCAACTGCCCACCTTCTCACAGTTCCTTGGGGCTACACCTCTTTCAGGTTTGAATCTATAGAATATTTTACTTCAAAAGGATCTGCAGAAGAAAATTAAGGTTTCCCTGAAGCTCTGTTGACTCTGAGACTACTGAATGGTAGACGGTGGATGGAACAAGGCATCCAAAAGAACTTAACCAACATCTTAACCAGGTTAAGTCTATGGTTGTCTGCTGAAGTCTGCTCCTACCTGTCAAGGTAATAGAAAAAGGACGAGTATCGTGAGAAGGTACCAGGAAACACCCAGCGAGTCATCATCACCCTCCAGTCTTGTTTATGGAGACTGAACGTATCTCACTAACAACCGAATCCAACAGCAGTTTCTCACACAATTATTAAACAAAAAGTTCCTAGGCAGTTAGTTTTACAACACAATCCTGAATTCTGAAGAATTATTACCAAATAAAATAGGCTAAAAACAACAACTTTACCAGAAAAGGGGACCTTAAAACCCCCTATTGCCCAGAAAAATCAGCTTCCTCTGACTGAAAGACACCGATACCCTGTTTCTCCCATTTTATATAACACTGTTCCAGTGTTTCCAGAAAAGAAACCTCTAAGTTCTTTAAATATGAAGTGTCTGTCAAACGCTCCAGAGGACAAACATAAAATTGGAATTACCATGTCAACACTGCAGAGGGATAACTGAGAAGTGGGGGCTGTTACAAAGTACACACAAGGATTGAGTTTCAAACTAGAATCCAGTTGCTAACGATTATCTGTTTTACAAAATGCCTCCGTCTACCCAGACCTTCCAGAATGACAGTTATTCAAACCTGGCTCTTGACCTTTT
Organism: Eurypyga helias; assembly: GCF_000690775.1. NCBI lineage: Eukaryota > Metazoa > Chordata > Aves > Eurypygiformes > Eurypygidae > Eurypyga > Eurypyga helias. The sequence goes on from NW_010228796.1 coordinate 256,201, forward strand.
CAAAGCACCAGGAGATCTCCAGATTAAAGCCTAAATTCTCATCCTTGGTAGTTTTCAGCTTCCTCACATTAAGGATTCTATTTTGGTCCTCATCCATTTTCCCCCCAGGACATCTCAAAGCCATCATCAGTCTCCTGCATCACTCCTGTGCAGATGAAACCTATCTCTTAAGCTTGCTCACCTCTGCTCACGTGCTGACGCATTTAAACCATATTCAACAAATCAAGCAGATACGCCTTATCCAATGCCGCTGTTGAATCAGCAGCAGCAAGCCTACCAAAACCAGGCTGGCTGGAAGGGTGTCTCCGTTCCCTCCAGCAATCTCAGAATACTTCAAGCATGGTTTTCTTTTAATTCCCTACGCCTGCCCACCACCTCCCTGTGGTAGGAATACAAAAGCACAGATAAACTTCGTGGGAGAGAACATTATTTGGGATTCTGATTTATTTCACTAATACCTTGCAGGTATAGGGCGGGCCTACAAGAAAGCTGGGGTGGGCTTTTACCAAGGGCAGGGAGTGACAGGACAAGGGGTAATGGGTTTAAATTGAAAGTGGGGAGATTAAGATGGGACATCAGGAAGGAATTCTTCCCGCAGAGGGTGGGGAGGCACCGGGACAGGTTGCCCAGAGAAGCTGTGGATGCCCCATCCCTGGAAGTGCCCAAGGCCAGGCTGGATGAGGCTTGGAGCAACCTGGGCTACGGAAGGTGTCCCTGCCCATGGCAGGGGGTGGGACTGGGTGGGCTTTAAGGTCCCTTCCAACCCAAACCCTTCTGTGATTCCACGATAGGATCATATGCTCATGGCATCAAGTTCTTCATCAGACAAAGAAGGATTCTTTGAATAGAGAAATGTCCTTCATATCGTCTTTTAAATGCATACCTTTTTCCATATTACAGGAAATATTTCCAAAGGTGGTCAGGCATTATTTTCTAAAAATCAGTACCTGAGGCAAGGAGAACAAAGGCAATGTTGCATTTCCTTGCAGACGTGTATTTATGCCTCCTTTCACAATGACTCACACAATCAGGAACTTGGTTGGGGTCAAGGAATAATACATAGCCTAAATATTAATTTAAATGTAATTAAAATAGTACTAATTACAATTATAAAAGAATACTACTAAATTATCCAAGGCATTATTTCATATGAAAATAATCTGTGTAGTTCCCTCAACTGAAAGACACGGGCAGGGAACAACCTGGCTATCCTGGTGCATTCCTTCATTCCCTTCCTTTTCTTGTGATCTCACTCCATGGGGAGACAATACACTCCAACAATCACACCATGTATAGGGTAACCTGCCATCAGTTTCCTCCAACAGAACTCTAACCCTTTCACTATCTAGCAACTATTTTTTCCTCATCCATAATAAAACTAGCTGTAGTCATGTGACCTAGCAACAACAGACCTGTCTTGCCTTTTTTTTTTTCCCCAAAAAAGCACAAAACACCTTAATGATGTGTTTAAGTGATTTATTCCTTAAGTTTAGCAAAATTATTTTCTCTAGGTTTCCTGCAAATATCAACCTGCCATGTGCTCACTTTGGCACTGCTGAACTTCAGTCACCCCAGGAGCTAGCTCTAGCTAAGCCAGCCTCTAGCTAAGCAAGAACAGCGTTGAAAAGTTCAGCCTGACGCGTTCTTATTAGCACCTACCACGGGATTCAAGTATATGGAAATGTATTTGAGCTGGAATTGACATTTTTATGTCTATCAACTCACAGACCCACAGAGCGGTAGGAGTTGGAAAGGACCTCTAGAGATCATCTAGTCCAACCCCCTGCCAGAGCAGGATCCTTTGGAGTAGGTCACACAGGAACAAGTCCAGGGGCTTGGGGAAGTCTCCAGGGAAGGAGACTCTACCACCTCCCTGGGCAGCCTGTTCAGGGCTCTGTCACCCTCACATGGTCACCAACTCATGCTGAGCAAAGCCCCACCGACTGATTAGTTTCACAGACACCCCAGTATAGGTGCCTTTGCGAAGAAAGAAGACATGAAGTTGGCATCCCCTCTCTCGTCATGCCATGTTGTGGCTAGAAGGAAAGCCGCCCCACTCCAGCCCAGCAGCGACAGCGTGCCGCAGGAGCAGGGGACCAGAGGCAGGAGCGAGCCTTTCCCCACTGCCCACGGGAGACGGAGTCCACCACGGAACCACCACGCCGGGGGAGAGCCTTTACTGCGTTTGAGAAGAGGCAGCAGCGCTTCTGTTAATCTCATCCCAAAATATTCAAACTGGGTACGAAGGCAAGCCTAGATTTTCTTTTTTTTTTTTTTAAACCACTCCTGCCTAGCCTAGAAGTGCAGTTTGAATACAGGGAGCAACAGGCAGCTTCAAGAGACAGTGCAGTAATCCTTGTGAGTGATGTACAAGGTCACGCAGAGTGCAGCAAGGTCCAGCTCAAGCCAAACACCACGCTTCAGTGAAAGCACGTCACAACGCGCACTGTGCTTCAGCTGTGAGATGCAGTCAGGCTCCTGTCATATGCTCCTGTAACCGATGCTGCTGGCCTCTCTTTCCTCGCTTTGCATAAAAACCCATATATGTCATTAAATAGCTTCTACCATTTGGCTAGGGGCTGTACGTGACCTACAGGCATATTTTTTTGAGACAGGGAACTCCATACAACACAGTTACACAACAAGAATTATTCAAAGAGCCCCCAAGTTAACAAGCTAAGTACAAGTTCTCTTATAAACTTAAAAAGCTAAATGAGAGTTACAAAACCCCAAAGTGCAGTATTTCACAAAGAAATTTCCATGTGCACGAAAAGTGAAAGGGGATTTAAATTACATTAGCAGAATATTTCTTCCACTATCACACTTAAAAAAACAAAATAATGAAAAAAAGACTGTAAATTTTTCAGTTTTAGAATAACAGCAACATGTAAGACAGCATTTGTTAAAAAAAAGAGAAAATATCTTGTCTTACCTTAAAGAATAACAACAAGAATTTTGCATACCTGCAGGGTGGTAGAAACATGGAATCCTTCATGAGCACAGATCCAGAAAGCAGTATATACCAGCATCTTGCAATAGTTTCTGAGCTGTAAGAAAAGAAATCATCAATATTTACTTTCTTCTTCCAGCAGCTCAAAAATACATTATCCTAAATGTTACTGTAGTAAAATAATGATCTATCATTACCCATTTGATCTGTGTACTGGAAACCTAAGAAATTTCATTGAACACTAATAAAAACTAATTTTTCACCCACACACACACAGACTTCTACATCCAGAATGTTTCTTATCCCATACAATTTGACATTCAAGTCAACTTAAAAATTTATTCTATTAAAACAAAATAATTAATTTTCAGTAAAATTCCGGTGAAAATTTCAATTCCAGTGAAAGCGTACGTGAAGCTCAAACAACTGTCTATTCGGTGCTGAAGTCGATCAGCAACTCGAGCTGGACAGCCACACTACACGGATAAACTACGAGCCTCATACACCTGACTCCAGCCCTGCGCATCCACCTCCGCACCCGCACAAGCACGGGGCGCTGTCCCCTGCTGTGCCACTCCACCCCAAACGGATGGGCAAGGCATCTGCCAACACCTCAACCTACCGCCCAGCTCTGTGGGTCCAGACCGAAGCTACCGACCGTGTTTTACCACAGGAGATTCTGCCTCTTCCTACAGCATCGCACTGACGCTTCCCATCTGCAGCCTAACATCACCTTCCTCTTCCCACAGGCAACCCCCTCACACGCACCGACCTGGTCCCTGTCACACGTACCCACCACAAACTAGCAGGTGGCACCCCCTTTAGACTCGGGGGGAGGATGTGCCTTACACAGGAAGCTAGGAGCAGCTGCAAGAGGATGAACACACCACAAGCCATGCTAAAAGGTGAGTGAAACCAAAAGTGTGTTTGCCTCCCAGCAGGAACCTGGGAAGAACCCTAAGCTGAAACACTAATCCAGCCACTGAAGAGCGGGCGGTTGAGCTCCATCACTCCTCCCATGCAGGACACTCGGCAAAGCAACCGTGCTGCGGCAGCGCCAGCTCCAGGGGAAGAGTGCCACCTACTGAGCTGTCACCACGGCTCCCACGACCACAGAGGTGACACCACCCGCTTTTGGACTGATCCTGCGTGTGAACACCCCTCTGCCATCCGTGGGAGCTGTGCTGAGACTTCACGGGCACCCCTCGGGTGTCAACACGGTACTACGGTTACTACCGCCTCCTGCCAAAGCTTTTACCCAGCCTGGCCAAGCTCGACTGCCACAACGTCTCGTATGTACAACTGCTGAAAAAGCAAGCGAGGTACTACAGCACGCAAAACCGTGGGCGTGCTACGCTTCTGCTGAACGCCAAGCCATACGGACTTACCAAAAGAGAACTTGGTTGCCCTTGTACCTCTCATAGCGGGCACTCGATGACATTATTCTGAGGGAAGAGAAGTTTAATTTCAGTTTTAATCCCCAAAGATAAGACATTAATCACATTTCAGTAGAATCGCTTTAAGGCTCTAAGACCTCAAATTCAACCATTTTTTTAGTTCTAAACAAAGCATGTGCTTAACCATAAAATTCAAATTATTACAGTGTTCTTCCTTATCCAAACAGATGATATACAGCGTGTTCTCTGAGTGTTTAAATCACTCCCACACACTGGAATTACCCATAGCAACAGAACTGAAGGAACTAACACACTTCCAACACACTTTCTGTGCTTTGTTGGCCTTCCATTTTACATATTCTGAGATCACTCGAGTGTCTGAAGCATCGAACAGCTTTTGTAACCTAGAGTTAACACAGGGCACTGTCTACACAGTCCTTTGTAGAAAACAGGAGTAAGCTCTGCCTTCCTTCTTTGCAGAGCTAATTAGTTTAGATCCCGTGCCACATTATTGTAGTGACTTAGCCCTGCAATGGGCTGGGCTAACGTTCTGCCACCGCGAAACGCGGGCAGAGGAAAGCTTTACTCTTCTCCACATAAATCCAGTCACAGATAACAGTTGTGCTACGCAACGCTTAGTAGCTCCATAGTACTTTACCTTAGCTGATGTTCCCTGAAATGCGAGAGTATGTCCAGTCCATGAAGGAAAGAATAGATAGTATTTAAGTCCTAAAAAGAAAGAGAAAAAAAAAAGGTATGAGCAACTCCACTCACAGCACCTAATCATCCAGCATTACCTTCACAGATCCTGCAAGAAGGTACACAGACCTACGAGACATAATTCTAGAGACAAAGCCCAAAATACTAGATAGGCCAGGACACACGCAGCCTTGAAGAACCCCATCCATGCTTCAGCTGTGGAAGTGAAAAGAGTAAAATCCAGCTGATGCATGAACATTTCCCTGAAAAGATTTATTAAAAATATCTCTGAAACTATTATTTGCATGAACGGATACAGCAGCAACACATGGAATAAGCTAAATAATGCAGTGGCATTTATCCAAGCTCAAAAATTGTTGAAACCCTGTAACACCTCTTTAGAGAGGGAGTTTTGCAAAATGAGTTTGCTAATAGCAGAGAACCCTAGAGAAAACCTAAACTGTATGGTCTAGCCACTATATATGGTGGAGACAATGACAGTGCCTTTTCATAGCAAAAGTGTTGTGATTAGGGAGAACAAGCTATTTCACATCCACCTCAGATCCAGCTGGTAGCCCTACTACAGGCTCTACTCCATTCTACTGCCTCTCTCAGTCCAGTCCTGGACCGGAGGCCAACAGTAGAACTTACTCCAAAATAGCAAAGAGGGAGGCAACGAAGTTTTAGATTTGTGTCCCACCTCCTGCTACAAAGACTCAGCATCACATCCGCACCATCCATTAGCAACCACAGAAGCCAACAACATTTTTGAAGCAACAGTATTAAAACATGAAGATTATTTCATTTTAAAAAGTGGACTTGACACAGAAGCTGCGATTAGGAGATCCAGCTGTTTAAACTTCTCACTACACAGGATCCTCCTCAGTCACTAAAATATCTGTGCTGATGGGGCAGACCACATGCTGGGGAAAAGCTCACTGGGGCTATTCATCACTTCACTGACTCCCTGAACAGGTGGGCTGGAAGTGTTAAACACACGCACAACCAAATCATTATACACCCCATAGCAGCCTCTCCAGCCTGGCCTTGGAAAATATGCCCTGAATTTTCAAGCGCTGCATTTATACAGTGTTTACAAAAGATAAATCAATATGAATGCTAGCCGCAGGATTGACAATGGATTTACTTCAGAAAAGTTCTTTGGCTTAATAGTCAATGTTTAGAAATAACGGACACAGACCGTTGTACCAAATGAAAGGTCACACGTAATTGCAGGCCATGTAAAACCAATAAAACTGATTTCTTTCTTTTTTTTTTAAATGTCATTACCAAAGCCCATGAAAATTAAACAGAAAGCCCGAATGCTTAACACATATTTATAAAGCACCTATTTCACACAGTCCAATCTCCTTTTAATCCAACAGCTGTGAATTGCCACAAACTTGACTTTTCTTAGTGAAATGCCCATGAGCACCAGCTCTGAATCACACTCCAAACACTCCACTTGCTTGTGATGACTGCCTGGCAGCCAAGGGTCACTTGAGGTATGGGACCAGCTCGGTTACTGAGCTCTCTCCCTTTCGGGGAAGGGAACTGCCTCAACTTCACCAGAAAACATTTGGCGCAGGAATGTGGCAACAATATCAAGCAATCCCAGAAGGGTTTGGGCTGAGGGGACCTTAAAGCCCCCCAGTGCCCCCCCCTGCCATGGACAGGGACACCTTCCATAGACCAGGTTGCTCCAAGCCTCATCCAGCCTGGCCTTGGACACTTCCAGGGATGGGGCATCCACAGCTTCTCTGGGCAACCTGTCCCAGTGCCTCCCCACCCTCTGCGGGAAGAATTCCATCCTGATGTCCTATCTCAATCTCCCTCTTTCCGTTTAAACCCATTACCCCTTGTCCTGTCACTCCCTACACTTGCAAAAATTCCCCCCCAGCTTTCTTGTAGCCCCCCCAGGCACTGGAAGGGGCTCTAAGGTCTCCCCGGAGCCTTCCCTTCTCCAGGCTGAACCCCCCAACTCTCCCAGCCTGTCCCCATGGCAGAGGGGCTCCAGCCCTCGGAGCATCTCCGGGGCCTCCTCTGGACTTGCTCCAACAGCTCCGTGTCCTTCTGCTGTTGGGGGTCCAGAGCTGGAGCAGAACTGCAGGGGGGTCTCCCCAGAGACAAGTAGAAGGGGCGAATCCCCTCCCTCACCCTGCTGTCCACGCTGCTCTGGATATCACCGCTTCTCTAGACACCATCCAGTGTCTCAGTAAATAGTACCTCGGTGGTTAAAGAATTTATGGAACCACTGAAATAAAACCCGTGCTCCACAGTATTCCTCCTCCACCTGGAAGTCTCTCCCAGCCCAGAGGAGCACTCAGATGGGTATAAAGGGGGAAAAAAAATCAGCATTTGGTGTCACAATTAAAGCTGAATTTTTCAGTCTTCATAACTCACTGTGTTTACATATGCTTTCCCACATTCTTCTCCATGACTGAGACAAAGATATAACATAATGTCTTTAAAATATGGTTTAGATTAGCCCTCTATTTTTAAGAGGTACAGAAATTTGTAAGCAGAAAAAAGCTTACGTTCATGTTTAATCACAAAGTTTAAGATGTACCTATGAAAAACCACCACATCCTTACTTGGGAATTACTCTCCACAGAGCACAGCCCCTCAGCAGGTTACTTCACCATGGGCTGTTTCCTGCAGGCTGACTGGGCAGGGCTACGGTACCTACTCACCATGCTTATTTCAGAGTTTGACGCATAAACAGTTGGTAAATTCAGGAGATAAACACTTGGTTAAAGGGATTCATGCCTGGGAAGCATCCTTCAGCTCAGACTTCAGCTGTTGAGACATGCAGGGGCAGAGAGAACAGCTGAGCCAGAGCACAGCACTGAAAAGGGAAGGCAAAGCTTCCTACTCCCTCATCACCAGTGAGGGCATTTAACCTTCCCTGGCCCATCTTACTGCTTTAATGTTGATAAATCAACTAAGAACCATCACATTGTTCACTACCCACCCACTTCAACAAGCTGAATGCGTTAGCTACTCACATGCCAGTTCCTATAGGTGCTTTTAAATCGGGATCTGTAACACTCTCCCTAAAAATAACTGACTTCCGAAGCAATCACCTCTCCTAATTAAGCAGAGCAGGGGATTTTCTTGGGTGCCACTGAGCACAACAGCTAACTCTGAGATCACGTCTCCCCGGAAGGTCGGAGGGCTGCCTCTTTCCTCCTGGGCACCGATGCTTTTTTTGTTTGTTTAAATAGATTCTTAAATTCTTCCCGGAGAGAGTTAGGGAGGCACTGGGACAGGTTGCCCAGAGAAGTGGTGGATGCCCCATCCCTGAGAGTGTCCAAGGCCAGGCTGGATGAGGCTTGGAGCAACCTGGTCTAGTGGAAGGTGTCCCTGCCCATGGCAGGGGGTGGCACTGGGGGGGCTTCAAGGTCCCTTCCAACCCAAACCATTCTGTGATCCTGTTTGCTACAGGGCACCAGGCAAAATTCTTCTTGTCCCTCACACGCCACTTCAAAGTCTAACAAGGGGGGTTACATGCAGCTCATCAGCCCAGTCTACCCTGATAACAGGAAAATTTCACATCAGTTGCACTTTGTGAAGCTTCTTCCATTACTCCCACCTTGATTAAGAAAAAATGCTTAGAATAAAACTGAAATTATGTTCAAGAGACTACACTTTGAGGCTTGTTTTATAGTTTTGCAAGCAAGGAAGACAATTTAATGCCATCACAGCCAAAGGCAGCGAGTGGCCGATGACGGGGAGGTGCTGCCACCACCTCATGGACTCACTGCCAGCCTGGCAGCACCCCAAAATCCCCCCCAGTCAGAGATGGAAGCCTTCACTTCTCTAATTCAAGCTTTATAAAACTGAAAATGGGATTAGGTGGTGTTCTTTTTAAGGATGGATTTGTGTTGCCACACTAGTTATAAAAGGCAGACAGACACATAACCACAGTACAAAGGGTAGAGACCATTTCCACAGGTGAAAAGAAAGGGTTATGGAAGGATGGAGCCAAAGGGCAACAACTTGCATGACAACAGCAGGACGCACAGTTATTTGCTGGAAAGCTGCACACCCTTTCCATACCCTTCCCTATAATCTCAGTACATACTTCTTTCTGCCAAAACCAAACCAAAACACAAATAATTGATGAAAAACAACTTCCCCACATGTCCTACATTAGGGACCAAGGTCAAAGTTACTTTATTTTGCAATCTTTATTTTCAGAGCTATACATCAGCTGATAATAATAGCTTCAACCGTTGACAGAAAACCACCTTGCCTGGGTTATTTAACGAGAAATTATCTCACAGTTTCTACCCAACTAGGTAAAAATGCAGCTCCAGTGAGCCAAGGGAAGGAGGGGAACCGGGCAAAGAGTGGAAGGAAGCAGGCCACGCAAGAGTTGTTCATCTTGCAAGGAAGGAGGTGTTCTAGACTGAGAGTCAAAACACGAGCACGGGGACCACAACTATTCCTGCACAAAGGCGCTCAGGGTGCCTTTTCTTTTTGCCTCCAGTTATGGCACTGAGCTCACGAGCAGAGATGCTCTCGGCTGCTACCTCTGTTTAAAAAGCAGAGAGCACTTGTTTTTTCTTATTCTTCACATGTAGAATACACGGTATAAAACAGAGTGGGTTTAAGGGAAGTGCAGAAATCAAGGGATTGCTCTGCCCCGGCACTGTTATCGCCAAACCCGGCACAAGGAACGCCCGGCCTCGACACGCCAGCAGCCCCCAGCTCCACTCAGCAGCAGCTTTTATCACCCCTGCACACACATCCTTCCGACCAAAAGCTTAACCAGCGGCTAAACCAAAAGCGGTGTAAAAACCATAGAGATTTTAGTAACAGTATAGTGCTATATAAACCAGCTTCTATGATATCATCCACACCCCGATATACCATGAAGCGAGGCACTTGAGTAACCAGAACGCTTCTCGTTTTCCCTGCCAGATGCCAGCTCACGCCATTACCGCAAGATGCCAGAATTACAGAATAAGGGAAAATAAAGGCAGCACCAGTAGCATCGACTGAAAACTCATCACGTGAAAGCAAACCGGGTAACTACTACCATCACCCATTTACCCCAAATCACTATGGTGAAATATTAATTTCTTAGCAACTAAGATGGAATTTCTAAAAATAAAGTCAGCCAAAAGAGTCATCATGAGAATATAATCGAACCTCAAAATTGCTGAGGAAGTGGTGATCACCCCTAGCTTCCTGATCAGCATCTTTTTTAAAACACAACCAAGATCTGGGGGCTTCTGAATGAGTACCGCAGCACGAAAGCAACAAGCGCTGCTGGAAGCGATCCTTTCCCCCACAGCCACCTCTGCGCCAGCAGCACGCCAAGCCGTGCCACAGCCTACCTACCCTTTTAATAAAGCAGGAAACCTGATGAAGCCTAGGTTATTAGCATCCTAAGGCTAAAGTGATTTATGGAGCCGCCTTCCAAGTTTATTTGAGTTAACTCTGAACAATTTGATGTCCACTCTCAAATGAGTTTCTCTCTGCCTTATCACCTGAGCTGATGAGCAAAAGTTGTGGCTTTGGACCGTTTCCTTCTGCTTCACCCTCTTCTCCCGCAATCTTTCACTTTTAATCCAAGGAGTAACTTCACAAAGCTGGGAATTAAGGATCCAATGGGATGATGGTGGTCTCGAGTATGGAACACTGAACAAAGGGGTTTCCAACCAACAACAACAAATCCAGCCAGTACAACCGTAACTCACATGAGCTGCAGGCATACGCTGGAAGTCTGCAACAAGGTCCAAGACAGATTCCCCTGCAGTGTTAAAAGTGGGCAAAAGCAGCATGACGCTCTGGAATGAGGATGAAATCACTGCGCCATGAGCAACTTTGCTCTGACAGACATAAAATGAAACCCTGATGCTTTACTTGACGTGACCCCAGCCAGGTGTTCCAGTAACACACGATTATTTTAACACTAAGCAGGAAACGTGTTCTATTTCTAAGGAAAAGAAATTGTTCCGAAATGACCTCATAGTTGCAAATTCTGGTAACCCTCAACAAGAGCCATCCCCAGCAACTGCAGGTATCAGGCAAGCTGAGGAAGCCATAAATCCCCGCAGACTCCCTGTAGCACTGCCCGGCACGTTATGTGCTTCGTGCCATGTGAAAGAGGGAGAGAGCACAGTCCCCAAACCTCCGCATCCAGGCACAGGCACCCGGCACTGATGTGGGACAGCTGCACGCTGCAGCCGGTGATCCAGCAGACTCCTTCCAGCTCCTGATCCCCATGAGCTTGGACTCCATAGATGCCCCTAGATGCACAGTGAACCTTAGACGAAGGGGCTCAAGGAATGCAGACAATCAGGTAGCGTTCAGTCAGCCCAGGGTTTTGCAGAAGGAACAAGAGCAGAAACTTGCACTGCAGTACCAGCACTTCAAAGACACACGTAAAAAAGAGCTGCGTCAGCAAGTTCCAGACAGATTGCTCTCACATGCAAACCTGTCCCAAAGAGCTACGCAAAACCTGTCTCTCAATTCCACCCCAAACACATTAAATTCCTGTTGCAAGAAGAACATATGCCTGGCTCACTCGATGCTCCCCACACCCAACCCACACGGGCTGCCAAGCCACCCAGATTCCCTGGGACATGTACAAGAACCTGCGTCTTCCAGAAGCGCAAAGGACGGGTCACGGGATCTTGCATCCATACTTTTTCCAAGGTAAGGCCAGACAGCTGCCAGGATGCATATTTTAAGTGCTTCAGAGCAAACGAAAACGTTAGTATCTTCTAGAGATCTGTCACGGAGTCAGCTGCATCACAGAGAATTTACAGACACATTTCTGCCTTAGAAACAACTTAAACCATATGGTAACAGCTTCCCAAATTCCACTGACATTCAAAAAGACCATCAGGAACAAAATCTTCCCTGGAAGGAAGCTGCATGGTTGAAAGCTGTCACAACCTCACTATTCGTTTGTCAGAGCGCTACTTCTTTCTCTTCCTGAGCTAAGGATGGGAACAAGGCTGGAGCCAAACTCCAGCACAATCAAGCACTCACTTAGTATCAACGAGGACTTTAATATGCTCCTGGGCAGTGGCATTATTTAAAGTGCCTAGATTTCAGTAAAGCAAACAGAAGGCATTCTTGGAGCACGGAGAACAGGTTGTGTAAGCTGTAAATCAGAGGCTTTCCTCCAGCCTGCTGCCATCGCTTGCTTCAGAGTGATTCAGCAGGCTCCTTCTACGGACTGAATGCATCTTTTATTAGGAATCCTGTCAGGCTCAATAAAGACTTTGTCACCCTTGGGGGGCGTAGCAGAAGAGAGGAAATGTTACTCAGCATGGTTTATGGTTTTCATTGCTTCCCTTCCTGTTACTTCATCGAAGGCTGGAATCCATGCTGTTTCCTTTATTCCCTGTTTAAGGCCAGTTGCAAAAATAGTAGTCCCAAATTCTTTCCTGATAATGTAATACCAGAAATAAAAAAAACACAGAAACACGCTTTAGGTCTCTGATTCACTTTTTACAGATTCAGATCTCTACACAGACAATTCATCCACATTAGTGATGCTGGTTCATGAAGCCCAACCCACACCCCTGAAGCCAGATGAACACACCATCAGCTATCCCTGAAATCTGCGGGAGGAACAGTCAACTACACTTAAATGTGCGTAGCAGAGGGTACGGTCCCTTGACTAAAAGGAAGGTGACGAGATGAACCACAAAGCAACTCCTCCGTCTTAATTATTTACTCCCCCTGTTCTCCCGCACAGACACTCAACAGAAGTGTAAGTGGAGCAAAAGAACAGGACTCTTCACTTATTCCCTTTAAAGTATCCTCCTGTTTAGCTGCAGGCCATTAAAAAAAGATTTAAATACAAGCAGTGAGGCACTTCTAGGGAGGCGAATGGATGGATCAGTCAGATGAATGAAAATGTTCTCAAAGGACTTAAACTGTCTTGCAGAGAATGACGTAGTTTAAGCAGCACTCAAAAGGAAGGCAGCGTCATCATGCCATCTAAGAAATACCACCAATGCAGAAAGCCTAATTAAAGTACTTCCCATAAAACACACCAGCGGCAAGCTCCTGCATGAGCTGAAATCACTGCCTGGGACTGCACCTGTAACATCTGTGTAAAACAAACTGGTTCAGCCACTTCAGAGCCAGATTCTGCCATTCAGAAAAACCAGCACAGATTCCATACAGAAGTATTCCGTCAATAGTAACAGGTGACGGTTTTCTGGCCTCAGGTGCCAGTCTGTTCCCCGTAGGCATTTGGAGCAACACTGAGTATTCCTATTGCTGAAAATCATAATTCACTTATTATGGCTTTGTAACGCAGAATCACGGCTCCTCATCCACTGAACTGCTTCAAATGACCAAGAACTTGCTTTCTCAGATTACAGCCCACAACCTCCTACCCGACAGCTATGGGCTGTATTATGACCATGGCACAGGACTCCTGCCACAACTCCAACCTTCACGTTTACCCATACAGATGACAGATATTGGTTTTTCCAAGTGAGGAAATGTCAGCCTAGTTATTACATCACCTTTCTGTAGGAGAAGAGAGACATAAAGGGACCCCATTTCACTCTTTTGTGAATGCAGGAAGCAATTACAATTGACAGAACCAGTTAATGAGTATAGCTACAAATAGGAAACTAAAATCTGGCTTTTTTTTTTGCAGACTGTCAGAAATAACATTTGTGTGCTTGGACTTTCACCTTTTTTTTTTTCCCCCCTGCAAAAATATCAAGTCTCTCAATGTGGCTAATACAGTTTCCTTCTATATTACTTCCTTATATTCCCTTATAACATGCACACAGGGCTACAGACACAGACTCAGGAATTACATTCCACTCCTAGGAATAGAAGTATCCTCAACAAAATCTGAAAAAGTCAGATCTTCTTTAGGAACAGAGACCCTAGAACCACTATTACAGTCTATTTATAGACTGAAAGTACCTCCATTCAGCAGAATACTTCTGAGAATTTAAAAAAAAAGCAAAGTATTTTTACATGAAAATAAAACAAAAAGTTTCTCTATCCACCAATAGCTCCCACACCCAATAGAGATAAACACCTTCCACTTAAGAGCCCTGGACTATGTTGATATAAGACTTTAGCAGAAAGAAAAACATTTAAAGGAATGAGGGAGGGAAAATTTTATATTATTTTTACTGCTGTTTCATTAACTGAGTCAGCATTTCTGGAAGCCTGACTTCGACAGAGAAAAAACTTCCTTTGGAAAAGCTGATTTTGCAGAGTGAAATACCAAGGGCCCTGAACTGGAGAGACAGGAACATCAAATGCCACTGCTTCAAAGCAAGCAGTTTATGGAGAGTTTTGAATATCTGAAGCACAGTTCAGTCCTTATCATAGTTCAGAACAAAAGTACAGCTATGAAAAAGTATCTTCAAGTAAAACATTACCATAAAGTTCCCAGACACTCATTACTTGAGCTCTACAACATCTTTCAGACCTATATGCTGGTAACAGAAAACCAAAAGCAAGCTGCCTTGGAAACACTGAGCTCCTAGAGTTCAATAGGATGGGAAGCTCAGAATATTCAAAATTAGATCTCAATGCTTACATCTGTCAGAGCTCAGGATTTTATAACCAACATTTTTTCAGCAAGAGATCAAAGACCATAAAAGCAGCCTCCTTACCCAGGCTCTTGAAAAGACACCCAAAACCAACAAGCAAAACAGGCAATTTCAGGCTTCCAGTTCAGCCAGCGCTCTGCTAGTCCCAGTGGCTGACTACTTGTCAAAATTAACAGTCTCCCTTCCAGGGGACAAGCATCCATCAATCAGCAATATTTCAGTTAGAGCGTTGTTGTCGTAACTCCAGACACATCACCTTGCCTGATTCACAAAGACACTCCCTGCTCTTTTAAGAGGAGCAGGCAAGAAAGCACCAACATCTGAAACTGCCTTTAAGGAAAGAAAAAAAAAAAAAGGAATCGTGAGAGGAAAGGTCAGAACACTGAAATGCCAAGAAAAAAGGTAGATTCTTATTTAATAAGAAATTTGGTACAGAAACCTGGGGATGGGGAGAGAGGAGGGGAGGATGAAACCCAAAGGTCAATTCTATGCTCCTTGGTAATGACAACTTGGGAGTACGTACACGGTTCCATGATGTTGAACATCTGAGTTCCTCACCTATGTGCAACTCTGCTCCTATTGTAGGGAATGCTCCGGAGTTTGTTCTCTTTCCTCCCTCTTGGACTAGAGCTCCACCAGCTACTAATGGAGATTCAACATTCTATTTTACCAAAATGGCACCCCGTTAACACTAAACGAGCTCCTATTCTAAGAGATGAGCTCCAGCATACATGCTGCATACAAATAAAAATTAAAAATAATATAAAAATAATATAAAAATAAAGCATTAAGCAACTGCTGTTTCACATCTAACACATGACCACACTCTCTCATAAGGATTTCCTCACTTATTTTCATCATGCTTTGCCCAGCGTACCGCTGCAGCCAGCGAAGGTTTCTGTAAGGTTCCATACCTGTTGAACAGGAGCTGTAGTTATCTCAAGCAGGGAGAGACAAACAGACAGAATAATGACACTTTACTGCAGCTTGTTTCCACCAGATTGGTCGTCAGATTTTTAAACAAATGGATGAGAATACTGTTATTTTTATAGTGGCACTGCTATGTGCTTTGCAGTATGTAATTTCCTATTTCTTCAACAGCTCAAGCAAGCAAAGATCACGTCTGTCAGGAAATTAAGTCCTGCTTAATAAATAATTGTGAAGACACAGTGAGATCTGTTATCAATATGGTAACTTAGGTCACCCACTCAGTACCTAGGTAATAGAGAGGAATACAGCTCTACAAACTGTCTCAAAAAGTTTTGGTGCATCAGTAAAATATTAGTCATCACACTGCTTCTAACTAAAATATTCAGTGTTTTCATTCAACATTGATGAGAATGCACCAGACCATTAGAAAAAACACATGAGAATGAGATTATAATTGAAGAATAAAATAATCACACAAAAGTAAAGCTCTCCTATAACCTTTTTCAATAAAACCACGGGAGAAAAAAAGAAAAATCAAGCTCTAGCTATTTTATTCACATAATAATGCCATTATGAACTATGAAACAGTTCCAGTAGACGACAACAGTAGTATGTTTCCCGGTAATTCCTCCTGCACGCTGGTGTTAGGGTACCCAAGCACTACCAAACACAGCAATCCCGGGAAGTTACTGTACAGTAGGCTATGTCCTGGAGAGAAGTAGTTTATCTCAATGCAGATTCCCACGATGAAATTCTACTACTGCCGCAGCTACTACAACATCCTCTCACATGTACCCCTGTGTACGTGTGTATCCATATACAGGCAAACATACACGTATCCCTCACCAAACAGCCAAGTGTCACCAGTAGCTCTGAGCATCTTGTAGCAAACACACAAGCCAGACCATAAGCAGTAGGGCACTACTGCTACCTCCAAATGGAACCCACCACTGCAAAACTCTAAAAACTCACCCTGCCACTGCCTCACGACCTACTTTTGTAGTTCTGAACCATACCTGTGCCACAAACCACAGAGAAGCTGACTGATCCAAACTGAGGAGTTGTATTCTGTGTATACATATTCACATCTCTTGAGTTGACAGGCTTTAAGTTTGAAACCAAATCAACATAAATATCAGAGATAGATACCTGTGCACTTCCCTAGTAATTACAGTTGACCACTGATGCATAACATTACAAAGGAAATAATTCTAATTAAGAAAATTAACAGCTTCAACATTAGGAGAACCAACAAACGAGTGAACTGCCAGGGACTGAATCAACTGTGAGGTGATAATGTTACTCAGGAATTTTTAGCTCCAAATCCTGCAGCCTACCCACCAGGAACCCAGCTTCCCACAGCATAACACGCTTCATGACCAGCGTGCATGAGCTATAGACAGGAAGCAGAGCAACTGCCTTCTCCATCCTAAATCAGCCAGGTACTAACTGATTACACGCAAGACATGGGTTACTTCCGCTGGGTTGTAGTACATGAGATATGGAAACTTCTCCAACCAGCCATTCCGTGCTCAGAGACTGAAAACTTGAGAAGCTACAATCACCTCTGAATAGAAACCCAAAACAAGCCAATCTCAACATTCTCATTCCTATGAAACCACGACCAACATGTTGTAATGCAACATTCAGCGATTCCTCCAACACCTCACTCTTCCAGCGTTATCCAACCACAGCCCCTACGGAGGTACAATAAACCTGCTTTTAAACAAATCATTCTTTCATCTAAAAGGATGAATTCTGCCTTCAGAGAGTAAGGCCACAATTATTCACTAAAGATGAAAAAACCCTAATACTAAACTTAATCCGAGTATCAAACTTAATTTAATGCATTGGAGGGCTGCTTATGAGCTTAAGACTCAAACTTTTGACTCATCAGCTCACATTAAAGGAGAAGATTCACGCTGGGCGAAAGGCGAAGTCTGCACCCAGAATGCCGCAATCAAAGATTACGACACCCCGATCTCCGGACAGTCACGCTTGTGACTACAGAACACATTCTAGATCCCACCCTGCCGGAGAAACGGAAGGATGCGGTATTGCAGTTCAGACATTTTACACAGTAATACTGAAAATTAGGACACCTCTGCTGTGTTTTCTTGAAAAGCAGTGCATTTAGAGTGTACTAGCCTCTCGTTCAAGCAGCTAGTTCACTGCAGTACTCACTCGGTGCATCCTGCACAGGTGTCAGGGGGGGAAGACCTGTTATCTAAAGCTTCCACACCATTACACAAGCATTCACGACCGTGAGAGCTATAGCATTACTTCAGGTCAAAATATGTAAGAGAAAGGTTTGACTAGAGCTTGGGAAAAAATCAAAGCAACATTATTGTGACACTAAACACTGAAGTCCATGAGCTCCCAATTCTACGTCGCCTGATTTGGTGGATTTGAGACCTAAACTCTCCAGAGACCTGAACTGGGGAAGTTCTCAGCTTTTCTTAAAAACGTGATTGCGATGGGCTCTGCCTGGCCACACAACGTCCGTTAAGTACAGGTCTGCTGTGCTTTAGCCGACGCGTACAGCAGGAACAAGCACAGCACAGGCCCCTCCTGAGCTGCGATCTTCACCCAGAAGCGCGGCCCCACGGCACTGGAGTCAGGCTGACTCAGTAGGCCAAGCCAAGAGATCTTTGCTAATGACCACACCAGCTGGATTAACCCCTTAACTTCTGCACTAAGACTGCCCAGCAGTACAGAACTACCAGCACATTTTGAAGACTCCACCATGCCCCGTGTAAACACATAACAGCATCTCTGGAAGAGTCTGCTGAAGGAAGCCTTAGCATCCAACACAAACCGAAGCAATGAATGTATTTGACAAGAGGTCAGCAGTCTAACACAGGACTGCCAGTTTCCTTCCTAATTCAAATGGGAAACAGGAACAGAAACCCCTGAGACAGTTGGAAAGACCACTTCCACTTAGCCAAGCCAACGCAGCATACAGTAGGCTGGATAACGTTTCACAGAACCCTGAGAACATCGAGCAAAATTAATCAGCTTTAGGTAGAACATCCTCCCTAGATAACGCACAATATCCAGTGGCCACTGGCAAGCACAACCCTGTGACAAGGGCATAAAACCCTCCCAGAATCACCATTCAACAGCAGAAGATCCCATCACCCTTTAACGGTAAATACACAATCCAGTTTACAAGGGCAGACCTCAGTCCCAGCTCTTTCAATGCAAACTGTCAAGGTGGAAAACGGTACAAGAGCTCTGGAACTGTCTCTTTGTAGGAATTCATACTTGGCCAAAAGGCCAGACTGTATGTGCCTGCAACACCACAAGAATTCTTTCCCTCCAGACCAAGAGGACCAACATTTGAAGCTCATTTTTAATCAGCCTATGGAGGATGGATGGCTTCAATGTCAGTGCTTTAATCAGGCACAAAAAGATTACTAAGAGAACCCCCTAAGGCAGTTACTTTTGTTCTACTAGTGAAGAATTCGCTAGACTCTCTTAACATGCTAAAAGATAACCAATAATTAGCAGAGCTAAGGAACCCAGAGAAACCAGATGCAGAATGCTAAACAATCGGTGCATGCTTCCCTGAACTAAGGGTATTTCCAAAACACTGCATTGAAATCATCAAAAGAGGAAGAAGGGTGTATCACAGTTTCATCAAACAAAGGAAAACCCTCTATATTTTAAGCCTGAGGTCACTGGAACAAGAAGACCTCCTGGTTTTCGAAATAGCTTGTCTGGCAACACCAGCACGAGCAACCCTATTTTATGGTGACGGCAGGCCTCTTGCAGGGACATGGGAGCTCCAGATGCCCTTGACAGATCTCTTCTCCAACACACATCTCAATGAAAACTCATTTTTGCACGTGCTCCACGGAATTGGGAGAAACCCTGCAAGCTAGAGTTTCAGCCAAAGTGCATGGTCCTTGGAAGCGTGCAGCTGCTTGGCCATTGCGAAGACAAGCCACCTTCTAATGCCAAGAGACGCATTTCCATCTGAAGATTCCCAGCTCTTTACACTCTGGTGACAGGAACGTAAGCACAGCCAGGGAGCAAAGCAGCAGCATGTCATCTTTCCTTGAAACAGCAGTGTGTCAGGGATGCCTAGGCAACAGCTTGAAGATATTTGGCTTCCTTCCCTGCCTCAGAGGCAGTGCCTGGGCACAAGTGGGCAATACCCAAGCACTTTCGCCCCAATATCTCCTCCAACAGCACACGTGCAAGTTTGTCAAGGCTGAACATTATCTTCTTATCTACACTATAAACTGATACCCAGTTCTCTTAATGCAAAATGACAGAAGAATCAGTTTTGTCAGATGTTAGAGGAAAACTCCTCTGTAAAGCTTACACAAACTAAGTTTTGGTATACTACTTGAATACATTTTCTTTTAAAATTAATAAATTTGTTATGACTCCTTTTATTTAGTATGGTTTGTTGGGGCTTTAATACTCTTTTTGTAAGGAATTTAACACCTACACGTCTTGACTGATTGCCCTCCACCCTCTGCACTTTCAGAAAACAAAAGCAGAAATGTGTTTTTCTTCCCATTTGGCAACTTCTCTGAAGGCTAAGTGTACTTGCAGTTCTCTCCCACCTCCTTCCACACCCTTTTCTCGCCCTTCTTCACTATTTTAATATCCCCAAGGAATTCCTGTTGCAAGGTCAGTAACAAGACACTGGGCTTGCCTTTTATCTCAGATTAAGGGTTTTGTAAAGCACACCCTTACTACCTAAGAAGCCCCTGAAATTCACTGTTTAAATTCATATAATACAATAGAAAATCGTGGTTTTTTAGAAAAATGTTGCATTACACACTTGAAATTTAATTAATCAGTAAAAACTTTCAGATAAAATTACCACTCCACAGATGAAACCAAGTGCATGACCCCACTGCATGGGGAAAGGTGGATACTACAGGAAATAAGTTCCAATAAAGAATTCCAGGACTCCCTCATAATTCCTGGTTTCACTCTCACAGCTGTCACAGCTGCCATTAAAATGAAAAACCAGTTTTTCAGGACCAGTAATTGGAAGCAAGGGTAGGAAAAGTAATCTTAGAGCAACAACACTTCACACGCCGCCTGCAACATCACTGGGAAACAGCCACCCCGATTCACTAACTTCAGTTGCTCCTTTAACAGGGTTTAAGGTTCATATGGAGCAGAAGTTTCATTTCCTTCTGAAAAAGAGCCAAACAGAGCTCGTTACCTGCAAGTTGCAGGTACTCAATTGCCTGGTCACCAGCTTGACTTTAGCAGCCCGAGTACAAACAAGCAGCTGCTGCAGCCACCCACTCCCCGCATGCAGAGGACCGCTGTGGGGTGCTCACCAGCGTGCAACATCCCCACGGCTGTTCCGGAGCATTAAGGGTCATCCGTGACAGCAACGTTCAAAAAACGGGAGTTCTTCTTCAACCTCCTACAAGCTAGATTTATCATCATCCTATCATCATAGTTTAGATCCCTAGGCTCAAAATAGCTGATCAATAATAATGTATGACCCAGTCTGCAAAATCACATCTGCTGAGCCCTAAATCCCACATTTACTGTGAAGATTATCACGAAGCAAGCTGCTGTGATCTCTGTTCTTTACTTACAGTTACTTGGGCCAACAGCTTGAAAAAGATCTGTAAATACTATCTGTGTAAGCTTCTAGCCTGCTGCGACAACCACGCAGTGAAAACAGGGAGTTTCTGTTTACAATAACCTCCCAGATACAAAAGCTTTGTTGACAACTGTATCACCGGGCCAGAAAACCCCAGAACCGCTGACTGCATTTTCTAGAGCCAGCTTCTTGGAACAAAAAATAAAGAGGAAGGATGCTCATCCCTTTCAGGACATCCCGACAGCCCCCTGAAAGCACCCGGAGGCAGATCCCCAACGGTGCAGCCACAGCCTTATGTCAAAGCAGAGGCCACCACCAAGCCCAGCACGAGAGAACAAGTCCCGCAGCAGAGGCGAGTCGTGCCGTGGGGCTCTTCCCACTCTCTCACTACTGTGGAGATGGTGTCCAAAAGCACGACATGGTGAGAGCTTTTTACACAGCGTGCCTCCCGGGCAGCAGCACCGGCAAGGAAATCCTCCAAATACAACCAGCTCAGTCAGGGATCGGGCAGCAGCACCGAACCTCCTGGTTGTGCTTTCCGAGCCGAGGTGAAGGAAAGAGGAATGAAAGGCAAGAGACTTGGAAAAGACTTTGTGCTCCAAGAACGATTTCACAGGAGGACTAGGAACTTGATGTATTTGACTAACCATTCTTACCTACTCACACCAGACTCAAAAATTCCTTTAACCAACAGCCAGCACTGAGTCAACAGGCACAATGCTAATGAAACTGGAGAGAGTCTCTCTCTGTATCAGGATTATAACAGAACGAGAAGCTTAAAAAACAAAACAAAAAAAGCAATAGAGGCATCCTGGTAACAGGGGTTTCGGACAAAGCTGCCCCTCCACACACCAGACTCTGGACACATTAAATCATGACACAAAATACTCAGGAGCATTTCTGTGAGGCCGACGAGAGCTCTTCCAGAGGGAAGGAGAGCGAAGACATCGTCACCTGCCATCACCAACCAGGGGATGTTCCTCCCCGAGACGGGGGAGCAGGGCTCCCTCCAATCTAGCGAGCCCCGCAGCAGAACCAGCGCCACACACACACCACCACAGTCTTCTTTCCTCCCACGCAGGATTCTAAGCGTGTCTAGAGTACAGCTTCCTTTAAAACCCTTATTTTATATGTATCTTCCAGAGAAGCTACCTGACAATCACACACATATGCTGTGGACAACCATACATACGCAGGCACAGAACAGTCATAGAAAGCAGGTGACACTGACACACAAATTACAAAGCCAAGATGTTTTCTTACTGCGTTTGTTGTGGCCCTACTTCCTCCAAACGAATCCCAACACGCAGCAGCAAGTAAGATTAGGCAAGAGCCTCCGACTTTTCTGTGTGACTACACACAGGAGAGATGCCATATGTTCATTACGCTTGATTACGATGTTCAAATTCAACAATTCCACCAAATTTTAGACGCAAGAAGTGCTCGGAGCCAGAGGAGCAGGCAGCACACAACTGTGCTCACCAGTTTCATTCATATCGTTCCTCAAGCCCCCCGGGGCTCAGACCCGGGGCTGTGTCTCAGCCAGACCTAACTGCACGCTCCTGTATTCCGTAAGCTGGACTAGCCCTTGGAGATAGAGGCACTACACGTTTCAGAAGGCCAAGACAACGCTTGAAGATGTCCATTCACTTGTATCCTGTAACAGAACCACGTTCCTACTCACCGCTTCACTTCAATGAATCAGAATTGGAAATTACAGCCAGCAGACACACAGGGACGGTGGCACAGCTTTTCACCTCGCCGTGTGTAACGTAGTGACTCACCAAGCACAAACCCTGGACTTTCTGCAAACAATGCCAATACACACGAGTCCACCGAGTTATTAGCGTGCTGTAATTTCATCTTCTCTTTAATACATCCCTGTCCTGGATAGCAGACTTAATATTACATGCAGGAATTTGCATTAGTCATGACCCAAGAGCAGCAGTTGGGAATCGAAAACGAAGCATCAAACACAGCTGGTTGTAACTAGCTCCTGAGCAGAGCAAAACAGGCAGGAGGAAAGGGCCAGGGCAGCTAATTTATAATAAACCTTCCAATTCTGTACGCAAAACCAACAAGCATCCCTTGTCACAGAAGCAGCATCTCCGACTTCAGCGATGCTGAAGCGAAGCAGCACTTCAGCTCCGACAAGGCCAAAGAGGTAAAGGTACTCCACAGCACAGTCAGCACAAGTAAAGGTTGAAACCTGCCGAGATTTATACCAGGGGGACCAAGATGTTTGGTTCAGAGGAGCAGGTCCAAGTGGCCACCGCAGATGAAAACCCAACGCTGTGTCCATGCTGGGGAGAGCAGCAGCAAGGCAGACCCGATGACCCGTTCTGAAAGGAGATGCTTTAGAAATCAGCACGCGCGCGGTCAGTTTTAACACGTCGCGCCAAAGCCACTGCTGGAGTGATGCCAACTGTGCCAAAACGGCATAAGCACCAGATCATTCTTTAACCAGCAAGAAAGCCTCGATGGGGCCTCAGCTGCCAGGGAGGTCAGACACCACGAAGTCACCGCCATCAGACGGCAGAACGGTGAGCATGGTGCAGGCTGTCAGCGCTGCCTGAGGTGGCGGGGAACAAATGCTCACCCCAATTCACTTTTCTGAGTTTTTATTACAAGCTTACTTTCTTTGGCATTTCACCCAACCTGAAAAGCGAAAAGAAAATGGTTTTGGAGAGTTTTTTGGTAAGTTTAGTTTGGACTACTTTTTTTTTTAACAGCTTTGGCTCATAATACTTTCGCAAAACTAATTAAATCAGGAGAATTCGTACACCTACTTCAGGGCACCTTAAGAGTCACAACACTTCCCTGCTCCCCGAAAACAGGTTTCTTTACTCCTTTCACTCTTGTCCAGGTTTTCCTTTGCAGGACAGTTCGCCATCCTTTACCCACAATGCAGGTTAATACGGACACCGACTCTAAAACCAAAAACGCCCTCCCAAAACCAGCAACATTCATGTTATTTTCTCTACTCGTTTAGTACTAAATTCTTCAAACAAGGCATCTATTTTCAACAGATTCTAAATTTATGAAAAACCTATTTGTCAATGACACTTCAGTAAACCAGTGTATGTACTGGAAGCTAAACCAGTGCCCTGAAACTCCATTTATTTGGTTGGAATCATTAATCTCTATTTGACTGAACTCAACAGGCCTTAACTGTTAAGCAAGCTGGAAAAAAAATACTTATTTCTATTCACCAGGAGCGAGGTTTCCTTGCAGGTATTCCAGACTGACAACAGCTCCACAACAGCCAAACCAGAAGCCCTCCTCTGTGAACACGGCACCTTGTCCAAGGCTCAACATCATGTTATTTGTGTCCCCGAGACATAAATCATCAAAAAGACCAATAGGAACAACACATTCAGTCTTGGTGCTGAAAGCACAACAAAAACAAGCTCAAAAAATGGTCAAAAAACAAACAAAAAAACCCTCCTATGACAGACACTGAGGCCCTTATAGCTGAATATTTACATACATTAACATTTGGTTAAAAACTGGTAAATGCTCCAATATTGTATTTTGGTTCATTTGAAACAACAGATGGATTTTGTTTTTTAAGTGTAACTAATTTAGGGTTGATTTCAGCTTCAGAAAGTGTGTTGTACTTAAGGTTCCAACTAGTGATAATCTGACTTATTTGGGTCCCGAAACATATGCCAGGTTGTTGAGCGCTTCTGGCCAAGAAACAGGCAAATCCACACAAGCGTGAGCCGTGCCCACATGGCAACAAGAACAACTGCAGGAGCCCAGCTCCACTGATCTTAAGCAAGACTTTGTGAATTCGGTCAGTCCTACAACCAGGCACAGATTAATAATGCAAAAGGAGGTTCATTTTAACTGTCCAGAAGAGAGATTTGAGCCTGCTTAGTCTGGGGGAGGAGGACACCACATTTTATGAAGCATCCCTGGGAAACCAGTGCACGTACGACTGACCAGCTACCAACAAACATGCATGGATTGGTCTCTATTTCAATTTTTTTTGGTTGAGACATGTCTGTGGAAGAACATCTTTGTTGCTCACCCTAGAAAACAAGGTACAAATACAATGTTCGCAAAAATGAATTATCGCAAAGCACTTGAGGGAGGTAGTGAGGTTTCTGGAACCACAGTTCAGATTGAGATGAGGACTCCCGACATAGGGATAGAACAGTAAGAGACAATAAGGGATAGAACAGTAAGAGACAACTACCCACCCAAAGCACTCCTGAAAGACAAAATAGAGGGAAACGTAAACACCAAGAACTTCCTAACTCATGAAGCTGGCAGCTGAAGAGACAGCTCTCCCAGAGCTCCGCGGCTTGTCGGACAATCCTCCGTGACTGTCAACACTGTAGTTATCAGGAGCTTAAATACATTAATTCAATGAGCAGCTTGGGGGAAAAAAAAAAAAAGTGATTCTTTTACCTTCAACTGAAAGCCATGTGACGGGGAAGAAATAATATTTGATTAGAAATAATAAAGAATTTCAGGACCTGCTTCATTAACAAAGAAACTATATCCTGCTTGTGCATAAGACTGACGCAATCTCAATAGCTGTCAGCCACCAATATGGTATCTACTCCTCAGGTATTACTGTGCTCACCTTCAATTTAGTATTAATTTGGCTATTAAAAAGCTTCACAACACATTTTATTTAAAGAGACCAATACTTAAGAAAACCTCACAATTCTAAGTGTTCTCTGGTCTTAGGGAGATGCTGATAGAACACGGTGTCAAGGAGGCAGCGCACACGCTCTCAAGGCTTTCTCTAAAGCCGCGGTTACTCAACATTTCTGCCAATAAATAGGCTTTCTGCATTTGATTTTTCATTGAAATGGACAGAAAATAAAACTGTATCCGTCGCCTTCACAAGACTGCTTACAAAGGTATTTCGTAATTACATTACAAGGTTCTATCCTCTTGTAACTGTAAATAATAATTGTTGCCGTACGAGTACAGAAAGGCAATCTGCATAAGGTACGCAACCACCCAGCCAGGAATTTATTGGTAGTAAATTGCAGGCATGTCAATACCCGCTCACCATCCCTTTGGTTATCACCCAGTGATAACCGATACGTCAACTTTAAAGGTCTCTCAAGCACAGTCACGTGCAAAGACCGCATCAAGTCTCTGCGGCGTCAGGGATCTGAGTTACACGGCACCGGTCAGTCCATCTTTGAGGGGGAGTTTGGGAAGGCAGAGGTACTGAAGCCCAGAGCTACAGAACAACCTAGAGTATTTCACACCAGGTAATTGCTGGTCGTCTTCAGCTTGAGCTCCAGAACCCTAACTACTCACGTATCACTAACGAAAAAATGGGAGTGAAAACGTAAGACTGAGGTTAGGTAGTAGAAAATTATGGCCGGAGTCAAGTTTCCATCACTCCTCTTTTCCCTGTTTTGGAGGCCCACAGACTAACCGTAAGGAATTTTTACTAAATACAATCCTGCATCTGCAACTTCATTTAATAGAAATTTCTATTCCGCTTTAGGATAATTGCAAGCATCTAGATCTTTGTAGCGATTCTACAGTCCGGATTATGTTAGGTGGCTATCCAAAAACAACACCCTTGTTACAGTAACACTGCTAAAAGCTCGCTGCGAACTACAGAAACAATGGATTTTAACAAAGCCTAATCCTCTGTTTCACCTACTGAGTTTACAGAAAATTATTAAAAGGATGAAAAAACCCACTTCAAAATACCAGTTATTTCTGGAAACAAGAAGCAGATGTTCTCCTCTGTTTGGCTCAGCTGTGCTACAGTACAAGAGTGCCTTTGTTACACTGTCAGCAATAATTTATTTTATTTGTTACAGCCATTTTATAATGCCCACCAATGGACTATTTGCGTATGATTTATATTCGTGCAGATCTCTTTCTCTCTATATAAAGCCGTCAAGATGCATCACATCCACACTCCAAATAGCAGACCCTGTTATGACACAATTGTGCAAATTAGGTTTTTTCTCCTTCCACTGTATTAATAAAAAGGGAACAGGAAGAGAAGGAGGAGTTAGTGTCACCAAATGAAGTTGAATTGACATTAATCGAGAATTACTGAAAGAAGACACAGCACAAAGTTAGGAAAATACAAGAGCTCGGAGTATAAAAATAAACTCTCACTCTTTGAAGTCCAATAAAGGCAAAGCTCTGTGAACCAGGGAAAGGAAACTGTCTACAACAGAGTCATGAAGAACTAGAAGGAAACTATGTTGGGAAAAGGATCCATTAAAAATGGAAGAGAGCATGCTCATGGGGGGAGGGGGGGAATGAAAGAGAAAGAAAAAGGAGCATAATCGGTTGCTGCTTTGCCCCATCAGCCACCGAGACCTTATCTGCGGTAGGCATTAAGCCACTCCCCAGAAGACTAACATCACAGCCTTTGTACGGATCTGATAAGGAATTCTGGGCCTCAAAAATTAAACCTTTCATGGGAGTGCACACACAGGGGCACAAGCATTTGTCCTTCCCTCCCACTGCTTTAACAAACGATTTCCTTCTACTAACACACTCCCAAACCGCCAATTTCGTATCCCCACCCGTGACGCAAGAATCAGGCGGGATGATGTGCTAAAGCTAAAACACTGCACAGAAGCACGTCAACCCCATATTCCCAACCGGCACGAACTGGAGGATCTGCAATAACCACACAGACATCAGCATAACCCTGGAAGACAAATGCAGCTATTAAAATATTAAACATGCGTATGAAATCCTACCGTTTCGGTATAGGTTTTATTTTAAAGTGATTAAGTGTCCAATTACCCCAAAGTTTCCTCTACCTGCCAAGAGAGCGCGCGGAGAAGAGATGATTTGTTAGGATAATCTATTGTCAAAAGTAACACCTGACACAAGCTTCCCAAATTCGGCGCTTTCAGGCTGAACCTGAGAGACAGTGTCAGCACAGGGCCAAGGCCAAGCTGTGTCACCAACGAGCCTGAAATCCTGCCGAAGCGGGACTCGCATCCCGCGGTGCCAACCTGCCACCGAGGTGGGTACCAGCCCACAAGTAAATGTTTTGAGAGACTTACAACAAGAAGGTCAGGTTGCATCACGAGTCTGTACTATTTCATGATACATCAGGGCAGAGGAAAGAAAGAAAAGAGGAAAGAAAGAAAAAACAACCCAAAAGATTTCCCAGACTTGGGCAGCACCAAGGAATGGAGTAACAGAGCAGCAATTACATAAAAATGTACACGTGAGCTACAACCTCCAGGAGTTCATCGAAATAACTCCCCACCACCATCAAATTAAATTAAAGATTATCACACATGAAGTCTCTGAGTAACAACCAAAAAAAACCACCCACCCCACACAAGCGTGTACACGTCTAATATGCATAACTTACACACTTTAACAATTAGCAAACACTGGAATGTTACCACAACAGGGAGAACTTGCCCTAACAGAGATTTTCCCAAACAAAAATATTTGTAGCATCAAGAATTACAATTTTCACTTGAGCAAGCCATCGAGATAATTCCCCAAAATAAGTGAATTATAAAAAAATTTCAACATCTCCCTGCTTAGTTCCCCAGGTCTTACAAATTCAAACGTTTTGTCAAGAAAAAGGCCTAAAAATCAAAATCATACGGATAATCATACCACTCCTAAGTGAAATCCGAGGGGTGGATTATTTACCTGTATTTTTCCAGAGCCTGCTGTACAGATGACAGTTGGGAAGCACCGGACGCCGCTACTAATCAGTGCGGCCCCAACCCTGTAATTTGTAATTCCCAGGTAAACCGCCCACCTAAACCGGGGGGTCAGAAAGGGACTGAAAGCAATTGAAACTCAAGTGGTCAAGCAGCATTGGCTCACGGTAAAATACCACAGTTTGGGGAATTTTGGGGGGGTTTCCTGTATAAAAACACATCCAAAGTGCCCCAACAGCCCGGTGCTGCTGATTTCATGTGGGAGGAGCTGATGATACCTTTCTGCCGGAGTAGGAGGGGAGAGATGAGCCACGTTTTCGTGTGTGCACAACTGGATACTTCAAGACGGGAGTCACCTGCTCGTACACCCTACGCAGGGACACCCGAAACTGGGGTCTGACCCTAATGACCGCGCTAAGCTGGTTTCAACTTCCCTGTCCTAAGTCCTGCAGCCTACAGAAGAAAAGTTGTTAAGTCGGGATGCTTTAGCATGATTTTCAAACAATAAATTACATGGCAGTCGTTTCCTCCGGGTGCCTTATCACCCTGCACCCATCTGTCATCACACCTCCGAGCGCACGCTTGGGAAATCTGGCACAGAGCAGCCACGCTGGGGAGGTTTGGTTTTGGCTTTGTGTCTAAACAGGTAGTATAGACCCAAAAATGGAAACCCCTAGATACACCACACTACTGACAGGGAAGCGCTTTTCTTGAAATTGGGGTAATTTCTGAAGGAATGTGAACAGAAGTACCCCAAGAAAACAAAAGTACCCCAAGAAAACAAAAGTGATTTGACCATAACTACCCACTCGGCAACAGGCAACAAGCAGAGAGGCCCCGTTTTAAGGCCAGGTTTTAAGTACATGTTTCTCTTTAACCACGAGTAGTCTCGCTGTGCCGTGCCTCTAAACGCCTGTGAAAAAAAGGGCCAGATTAACAAGGGAATTCAGATTACGTTTTTAATCCTTTTGGAGGTGCTATTAGTTAGATTAGCAATGATGAGATTTTTTTTTCCCCCACAACTGAGTCGCCCTGGCAAATTCAAACCTGCACACGTCCCTGATGTCAGTCCCCATGGGAAGCCACACAGATCCCGATGAACCAGCGCAGCTGGACATCATGATATCTGACAGTTTAACTTTACAAGGTTAAGCAAAACAGTTATTTTAAGGCACTTTTAGCCAAAATAAGGTGACAATCCCAAAGCATTCCACAACAGTTGCTGAGGGAAAATTTGTGGATGCCTAAAAATCAGATTTTCAAGCAGAACAAGGAGCCCTTCACGGCTGCGAGACGTGGGTATCGCAAGCAGCAGCAGCGGGCAGATGTTTCAGGCCAGGCCAGATTACCTGTTCCCCAAAGTCAAAGCCATGACGAGCCAGGGCGGTATGCTGGCTCATGAATGACACTTCTGTGATGAACCCAGTTGCCCAACTCTGCAAACCACACGAGCAAAGGAATTTTCCAAACTGAAGACTACAGCTGAAGAAAAGAAAGAGAGGTCTGAAGCAAGAGAGGGGGTGATAAAAGTAAGGACAGAGAAAGAACAGAGAGACAGCTCTTTCCATAGAGTGCCTCATCATTAACTTAGGGAGCAGAGACACAAGGAATGTATCAAATATCCCAGGGCAAGCAAGCATTGGGACAGAACACGTGTATTTCGCCCACAAGACTGACTCGAAGGGGAAGTGGGGTCCCTGTCCTGCTAGGACGTAGCCTGAAGCAGCCTCTGCAGCAGTGCTCCCCGAGTAGCCTTCTGACAACTCGCTCATAAGGAAGACCAGGCAGGACATTCCGCTCTCCACCAAGTATCAAGGGAGAACAGATGTTTCCCGGTCTCAAAGGGACAAACTCAAGCGCGTATCGTTTCATACCACTAATTCTTGAGTACATTAAAAAAACTCACCAAAATCACAGTAAGGGAAACAAATTAAAAAAAGCACGGGCAAGCAAACAAACCCCAATCAGCCTTTCAGTGAAATGTAAATACTATCCAACATACTTCATTATTAAATTAATGCTCCAAGATATTCCCATTCCCAAAAATACATGGCTGATTACAGACTAGTTGGGGAAGGCACAGAGAAGTCAGTTAATTGGAAAACGTGTTTTATTGAAGCTAACCAGCCTTGCACATTTCTACACTCCCACTCACTGGAAAAACGTCTCTTTATGAAGCCTGCGAAGCATAATTAGTTCGGTTTTGTTTAAATCTGCATCACTGTACAGGTAAGCAAAGTCTTCCAGCTCGCTAACTTTTCTCAGAAGTTTTGCATCAGTGAAACACGCATAATGGTACTTCTCAGCGATCTGCCTCCTCTTCTTCCTACAGCTCATAAACCGCCTTACGCCTCTATCCAGCCTGCTGCTGGATGTTTAAAACAGTGTCTCGAAAGGTCCAACTTTGCAAAGCAGAAATAAGTAACTGATGGCACTGCGCTCAGGAGTTGTGCGTGCCAGGCTGGTGATGGGCAGCGGGCACCGGGCGGAAAGCCCGTGGGATTTACGCGAAGGAATACGGATTTACGCGAAGCAAATTTACAAATTAAAGACCCCGCGGGGAAGCAGCCGCAGCTCCCTTACCTCCGGGGTCCGTTCCGATGGTTTCTTTCGCAAAGCCTGTTTAATCTTGGGGTCCACAGGAGAGGTCATTCTACTCCTCTGCTCCTCCAGGTCTGTAACTCCTCGGAAATAGCTGGCGGGGGGCGATGCCTCCGGGCGAGCGGGGAAAGACGACACACAACGCGATC